>NW_027454205.1:22500-93755 GCF_040206685.1 Ascaphus truei | reverse complement strand
TCCCTAACCCTCCTTTGTTTTCTAAGAGTTTGTATTTGACTTCAACTGGGTGGCCATTTTAAATTCCCAGGTTTTTTTTTCTTTAATTTTTTTCTTTTACCAGTGGTGGGGTAAACTCTGGTCACAGCATCAGTCCCTTGTATGGGTGGGTCTCCCAGTCCAACTGTGGCATTGTGTCTTCTGTGCAGTGTAGTTTTCCTGTCTGGATGTGAAGCCAGAATTCTGGTCACTGCTGCATGGGATTCTTTGGTTTTGTTGCTCAGGCTGTTTACAGGAACTGTACTGTATGCAGGCAAAAGCACAAACATTTTCACAGGCAGTCTCCGGGGCTCCTTTGAACTTCAAGGGCCACCTCTCATCCCAACTTCTGACACCATATGTAAGAGACGTGTGCAGAGGTACGCAATGGAGACCGTTTAAAGTGAAACTTAAATTAGGCTTTATTGCGCCTGTCTCTTTAACACAGCCAAATTCTTTCAAAATAAGTAAAAGATAACCTACTCCACTTTGAAGAATATCTACACATGAAGTCCAGCCCTCTTTAACTGGGTGGTTAGCTAAGCTATTTACCAGCCTAAATATATATACAGATATATAACAGTCCCATAAGAAAGTCTTATCTGTTTCTTGTAGCTGTAGGGGAAGGCCGCTCTGCTCTCCTGGGTCAGGACCCTTGTGTGCTAAGGCAATGTCTGTCCAGGTATACAGGTCTGGTCCCCTTTGTCTTGCTGTCAGCCTGCAGTCTCTTTGCAGCTCAAGACATCTGTTCTTCCTGGGTCAGCCCCAATTGTGAGACTAAGGAATCCTCTCCCTGTGTCTCACATGACACTATTTCACAGAGCTGTGAATAGGCAGGTGGAGTTGGTTGATTGCACACCAGCAATTAACCAGCAGACTGCTGGATAAGAGGCAATATCTGAACAGGGATAAGTCCCTGTTACATGGTCCTACTGTAGGTCTTCCCTCGTTGCGGCACCACAACCCCAAGATCGATTGGACAAGCAGTCAAGTGACAGCCTGGGGACAACATTGCCATGGATCTTGTCTGCCGGTGTCTCGCACCATCTCCGAGGTTTGGCTACCCACGGAGACTTTCTCATCATGCTTTCCAGGTCCCTACCCGGACTTTGCTGATGTATTCGACAAAAAGCAGGGAAATGAGTTACTACCATACCCGACCTTATGATTGTGCCATCGATCTGCTCCCAGGAGCCATCCCTCCTCAAGGTTGCACTTACCCCCTTTCAGAATCAGAAACCAGGGCAATGTGGGAATACATTTCGGGGAACCTCCAGCGAGGGTTTATTTGCAAATCAAGTTCCCCCGCTGTTGCAGGTTTCTTCTTCATTTCCACAAAGGACGCTTCTCTCAGGCCATGTATTGATTTATAGAGGCCTAAATAAAATCACTGTAAAAAAATCGGTATCCTCTTCCCCTCATCCCTGAACTTTTCGACCGCTTACACAAGGCTATGATCTTCAAACTGTATCTTCGAGGAGCTTACAATTTAATTAGGATCAGAAAAGGTGATGAGTGGAAGACAGCCTTTAATACCAGTGACGGTCACTACGAATACTTGGTCATGCCATTCGGGTTATACAACTGGCCGTATTTCAACATTTCATCAATGAGATTTTCCGGGATCTACTTGGTATATCTGGACAATATCCTTATTTTTTCCAGTTTCTTTGTCCAAACATCGGGCACAAGTTAGACAGGTACTCCAAAGACTTTGGGCTCACTCCTTTTTTGCAAAGCTGGAGAAGTGTCATTTTCAACAGAGAAAAATTCCTTCCTTGGATACTTCATCTCTTCCCTTGGATTTGAGATGGATCGTGCAAAAGTATTGACAGTGCTGGATTGGCCCCTACTGACAGGCCTCAAACCAACTCAACGATTTCTTGGGTTTGCCAACTATTACGGCGTTTCATCGGGAACTTCTCCAAGGTAGTTGCACCTATTACGGCTCTTACTAAGAAAAGGGCGAATCCCAAGATATGGCGCTCTGATGCTTTTCTGGCTTTCGAGACACTCAAGTCCGCCTTTTCTTCCTCACCTGTACTGATCCATCCAGATCCTACGAAACCCTTCGTGCTTGAAGTGGACGCATCTGATCTGGTAGCCGGAGCTGCTCTTTCTCAAAAGAAGGATTTTCATGGGTAACTCCACCCCTGTGCCTTCTTTTCTAAAAAAAAATACTCTGCCGCAGGAAGGAATTATGATGTTGGAAATCGGGAACTACTGGCTATGAAAATGGCTCTAGAAGAATGGAGACATTTACTTGAGGGGACAACTTCTCCCATAACAATTCTGACGGACCACAAAAACATCGAATACTTTGAAGGAGCAAAGAGACTCAGGACGCGTCAGGCGAGGTGGGCTCTCTTCTTCACTCGGTTCAACATTGTGATCTCTTATCATCCAGGATCTAAAAGCAGGGGACCATCATTCCATCTTCTCAGATCATCTCTACAGTTTCATCTTCACTACTGCAACAGATTTCACTGGCTCAGGCAGAGGATCCCAGTCAACATCCACTCGTTCGTCCAAACTATTTGTCCCCCCCTCAATTTCGAAGTGAGGTATTGCAATGGGGTCATAACTCCAAGACGGCTGGTTACCCGGGAGTCAGGAAGACGTGATTTCCTTGAATGGATCTTTTGGTGGCCACAGATCCACAAAGATGTGAAGGAGTTTTTGGTAGCTTGCATTGTATGCACACAGACTAAGGCCCTACAGTCTTCGCCCGTGCGGAGACGTGAGAAGGCTGTGATGTCACCTGCATGAAGCGGGTACATTTTGTGTCCATGGTAGACGCGCCATGGGGGGCATGCTTAGGGGCGTCACGGAGCTGGTTCACCCTCATTGGGCGAACCACTCACGTGACCTGCCTGTCGCGCCAAGAAATCAGTTTTCACTGATTTCTTGCGCATTGCGTTCCCCCTCCTGCAGGCGCCCGCACGCATCTACCCGGTCTATGCGCATGATCAATGCCTTTAGTCAATGTTATCATTTCCCCCCAATGTGACCAATAAGGAATAGAAAATAGCACACAATCTATTCCAACGCGTTTCGTAGCTGTTGCTACTTCATCAGGGAGATGATGAGCTACGAAACACATTGGAATACATTGTGTATTATTTGCTATTCCTTATTGGTCATCTTGACCATTTTCTAAGCTACATTTCTATCACTTTATTATAGCTGGTTAGCAGTATCAGGTATCACTTGCCTTTTTGGCTGCCGGCTGTCCAAGCAACGCTGTTGCCTTGAGCTATTCTATCTCCGCTGTTGAGGAAGTGCAGGCAATTTTGTCCACACCCCTCCATGCTCAGCTGACGGAGACGTGTAGATCTCACTGCGGAGGACAGGAAGCGGGTGCATTTCCTACCGGAGCTGATCTTCATCTGCCGCACTGTGAGTGCCTTCCCCGACGGAGTGATCGTGAGTGCGGGTCATGGGAGGCTGAACTTGCGCCTCTTTCCTCCAAATTTAACGGGACTGTTAATAATACTCAGCTATGCCATCTATATACAGTATGTGTGGACATATAATCCTCTGCTAAAGCTTGGCGTTCTTCTCCAGAAACCTTAATCCATCTGGTGGTATCTATGGGAGTCTGGTAACAATGTATCACTGCCATTTCTAATTGTAGCACTTGCCTAGGCGCTGTTTTATTATGTGTTTATGTTATAGCATTGTAAGAGATGTGTGCAGAGGTATGCAAAGGAGACCGTTTTTAAGGTGAAATTAAAATAAGGCTTTATTGCGCCTATTCCTTCATTACAGCAAAACATATGAAAACAACAAACGCCTATCCCTGTTTAAGGGCTAACCTACTTCCCCAGTCCATATCTCCAGGGCTGGAGGGATAATCCCATTACCACCCTATTCCCCAAAGTCTCAAGAGAGATACCTTAAAGCAGGTGGCCCTTCATGTCAGTCTCTGGTAGGTTCCTGGGTCCCCTGTGTCCAGGAATATAGGTCTTTGGGTGTCTTGATCTCAGCACAGCCTTTCTGCTCAAGACCTCTTTCCTCTTGTCAGCTCCCTTGTGTACTGAGGAAAATCTCCCCCCTGTTTCTGGGAACAGGCTTTTTCACAGAGCTGTGATTAGGCAGGTGAATGGTTGATTGCAGGTGTGCAATTAACCAGCACACTGCTGGATTAGAGGCAAGCCTGTTAACAGGGATAAGACCCTGTCACAAGCATACTAAATAATCATTTTTGAAGTTTGCGCCCTGGTATATTCCTTACATTGTATTGTATACTTTATTTCTGTACATCATACAAACATCATATAAATAAGTTTAAAATAGCATACATTTCACTTCTGTATTTTTATAATGTGTGTTGGATAATAGAATCATATCAATAATTATAATATAGTCATTTGTATACAGTAAACAAGATACAGCTCAACCCCGTTATAGCGCGATACGCTATAACGCAGGTCCAATTATAACGCGGTATGAGCATGGACCCCGAATTAAAAATAAAAATAAAAATTGCACACTCACTGCAACAGCACACACTGCAAACACTCACAGCACTCACAGCACACTGCATACACTCACAGCAACAGCACACACTGCAAACACTCACAGCACACTGCACACACTCACAGCAACAGCACACACACTGCAAACACTCACAGCACACTGCACACACACAGCACACTGCACACACTCACAGCACACTGCATACACTCACAGCATACACTCACTGAACACTGAACACACTCACAGCACACACAGCACACACAGCCCCAGCACACAGCACACACCACACAACACCACACACACAGCCCCCCCACTTCCTTTGGTGTCACAGCCCACCTTTGGGACTGCTGGGTGGGGTAGGAATGGTGCAGGGCTGGCGGATCAGTGCAAGGCTGGGGGGGGCACCTGCCACTGTGATGCTGGGCTAAGGGAGAGCCCCCCCTCTGCTGTCATTGTTGCTGTGGGGGAGGGGGGTTGCTGCTGTGGGGGGGTGCTGCTGTGTGGGGGGGCCTGCCACTGCAACGCTGGGCTCAGGGATTCTGCTGCCGTTGCTGCTGTGGGGGGGTGGGTGCTGCTGTGGGGGGGGGTGCTGCTGTAGGGGTGGGTGCTGCTGTGGGGGGGGGGTTGCTGCCGCTGTGATGCTAGGTTCAGGGAGACCCTCCCCTCTCCTGCCTGTATCTCTGCTGCTGTGGGGGAGGATTGAAGGGAGCTGATCCCTGGCCGGGAACTCAAAAACAGCTAGACATCCCATGAGCTCTCTTCACCCTCGCAGCTTCTCTGCACAGATCAACTGCTGTTGTTGTGCTGCTGTGGGGGGGGGTGCTGCTGTGGTTTGGGGGGGGGTGCGTGCTGCTGTCTGTGTTGCTGTGGGGGCAGATTCTGCTGCCGTTGCTGCTGTGGGGGGGGGGAGTGCTGCTGTAAGGGTGGGTGCTGCTATGGGGGGGGGCTGCTGCCGCTGCGACGCTGGGTTCAGGGAGAGCCTCCCTCTCCCTGCCTGTTTCTCTGCTGCTGTGGGGGAGGATTGAAAGGAGCTGATCCCTAGCCGGGAACTCAAAAACAGCTGACATCCCGTGAGCTCTCCTCCTCCTCGCAGGTACTCTGCACAGATCAACTGCTGCAGATGCTGGGTATGGTTAAGTGCTGCTGGGAGTGGGGGATGTAGGGGGCTTTCCACTGTGACGCTGGGCTATGGGAGAGTTATCTCAGCTCTCCCCCTTCGGCAGCGTGGAGTCCCTGATCACGGCGGCCATTTTTTTTTAAAATTAGCGCGACCCCATTTATAACGCGGTCTGAACTGGTGGCCCCCGAGGACCGCGTTATGACGGGGTTCAGCTGTATGTTAACAACTGTACTGTAATATAGTATTTATTTGTGTACTGTATACTGTATAAAGCATAATACAATTAAATTGAAGATAGTGGGCCTCATGCAGTAAGCCCCGATAAGGCTTTTTCGGCATTTTATAGCCGTTTTTTGCCCTCCTGATTCAGTAAGCCCCGATAAGTGGGAATTATCGGCAACTTTTCTTCCGAAAAAAAAAATTCGCCACCCGGCTGCCAATAAGCCACTTATCGGGACTTTTTTTTCCCGCCTGAATTCAGTAAGCCCCGATCAGCTTTTCGGTGCTGATCGGCAGGCCAGATTGGAGATTTTATGGCCAATCCAGCCCGCCAACTAAAGTTGGCAACTTGCTGAAGGAGAAGCATCGGCAAGGGCGACACTTAGGAAAAATCAGCCCTTTTTCCTGCCTGTGATTGATGCTGGGGGTCTCCGGAGCTGATACCAGCACCGGAGCCCCCCGGCATGCATCCGAGGCAGGAAAAAGGCATTTAAAAGCCACTTCATTACCTTAGCGGCTAACCGCTAAGGCAATGAAGGGGTTAACCCACCGTGCCAGCGTTATTGTGGGTAGCGGGGATGGGTGAGGGGGGTATTTGGCCCTGGGTGTGAGTTTAGGACTTGCGGGGGGATGCGGGGGCACTTAACCCCTTCACGACCGTAGCGGTTAATACCGCTACGGTCCTGAAGGGGTTAAGGCCTCCCGCTACCCACCCGCAAGCCCTAAACAACCACCGTTGGGGCTAATGCCCCCTTCACACACCCCCACTACCCACAATAATAAAAAACACACCCCAGCCCCACAATAACGAAATAAATAAATAATTAAATAATTATATATATATATATATATATATATATATATATATATATATATATATATACCCAACAACACCTATACCCCCCTAACATACAGTATAGTAATGGGCAGAATGACTATTATCCACAAATGGATAATAGTGCAGTTGTCCATTTAAAATACATACACAACAATAAAGACATTAAATACATTTAGCACTCACCCATGTCCCACTGCCACGATGAAGGCCATCCTCATCTTCATCCTGCCCATGCCCCATCCGCTTCTGCAAAACAAACACAAGAATTACAACATCCAAATTAATGTCCCCTAACCCCTTAATCACCATAGCGGTTATTAACCGCTACAGTTATTAAGGGGTTAAGCCACCATCACCCACATACCCTCCCCCACAAAGCCCCCCAACCACCCTCACCCAATACCCACAGGGGAGTCCTACCAAATACCCTTGGGCCTAATACCCCCTCCCCCAGCACATACAGTACAATAATGTGCCAAATAACTATTATCCACATAGGGATAATACATTATTTGGCCATTATTAAACACATTCAATACCGTTAAAATGTAAAGAAAATTGTACTAACCTCATCAATAAGAAGTCTCCGTCGCCAGCATCATCCTTGGGGTCCGTTGCCAACATTATAAATAGCCACAACATTTGAATATCATTAACATAACACTGAACCCCTTAATCACCTTATCGGGTACTAACCTGAAAGGTAATTAAGGGGTGAAGCCATCCTGCAATGCCTACAACAGTTATGCATAACATCCTCAGTGAAATAAATACCCATTGCCTAACCAAATTCCATTTAATCATTCAATCTGTAGGCTCACATGCCTCATAAAACATTGCATTTACAGTGTATACATGTAGCATAACATGTAAACTGCATGTACACGCTGCAAATCAATGTTAACAATACAATAATGCCACTCAAATCGCCATACATCACAAGAAGTATATTATTTAATCCAATAAACTCACCATCAATGAATTACCACACATCACTTACATCCCTAAACAATTAAAATACCATCCATACCAATTACACAATGAACTAAAGCTATCCTAACAGAGAACAACTTCAAAACATATAAAAAAGTACACCAACAATTACAATATACTAAAGCAAGGCTTTCCATATCCTACTGTACGGCCTGGAAGCCCAAAACTTACATCTGTCTAAAAATAAAATACATTTAGCACACATCAATGCATAGCCACAATGATTAACAATACAGAATAAGAAGCTTTAACAACACTATCATTTCTTACCCTGTATATATATCTGTACACATACATACAGACATACATACAGTGGGAAGAAATGATATGCATTATAAAAAATGAAAACATGAAAAAGCAACAAAAAAAACAGTTACATTAAGAATATTTCTTTATTTAACTTACCATTACTTGCCCCCACCGACTCCCGTTGATCAGCTTACTCACGAACCAATCCACGACACCATCCACGACACCATCCACGACACAATCCAGGAACAAATCCACGAACCAAACCAGGAACCAATCCAAGAACAAGTGCAGGAACCAATCCAGGAACCAAGCCACGAAGAAATCCACGAAACAATCCCCGACACGATCCAGGAACAGGAAACCATAAAAGAAAAAAACATAACAAATTAAACATTAAAATAATAAAACATGACAATCAAGGGTTGTACTAGTTTTATTCTTAGTGAATCTGTATTAAAATACCTTGTTCCGGGGTCTTCTTGACGTCCGGTGCCACGCCCTGGTCTTCAATCTTCAGGAGGAGGTCCGTCCTCCTCGGCGTCTGCCTTCAAGGAAACGTCATGAAATGACACATGGCCGGACTCACATGGTACTTGAACCAATCAGAGTAGGGATGGAGTTCCCACGCTCTGATTGGCTGGCTTACCATGTGAGTCCGGCCATGTGTCATTTCATGACGTTTTCTTAAAGGCAATAGCAGCAAAGCCATTCTGATTGGCTGTGCTGGCATTGCCTTTAAGTGACGTCATCAAATTTTTTTACATCGGCCAAAACACATGGTTTTCACGGCCCAATCAGGGCCGTGGGAACCATATGACGACAAATGTGACGTCATAGGCCTTTAAAACCTATGTCGTCTCATTTTGAAGGCAGACGCCGAGGAGGACGGACCTCCTCCTGAAGATTGAAGACCAGGGCGTGGCACCGGACGTCAAGAAGACCCCGGAACAAGGTATTTTATTACAGATTCACTAAGAATAAAACTAGTACAACCCTTGATTGTCATGTTTTAATATTTTAATGTTTAATTTGTTATGTTTTTTTCTTTTATGGTTTCCTGTTCCTGGATCGTGTCGGGGATTGTTTCGTAGATTTCTTCGTGGCTTGGTTCCTGGATTGGTTCCTGCACTTGTTCTTGGATTGGTTCCTGGTTTGGTTCGTGGATTTGTTCCTGGATTGTGTCGTGGATGGTGTCGTGGATGGTGTCGTGGATTGGTTCGTGAGTAAGCTGATCAACGGGAGTCGGTGGGGGCAAGTAATGGTAAGTTAAATAAAGAAATGTTCTTAATGTAACTGTTTTTTTTGTTGCTTTTTCATGTTTTCATTTTTTATAATGCATATCATTTCTTCCCACTGTATGTATGTCTGTATGTATGTGTACAGATATATATACAGGGTAAGAAATGATAGTGTTGTTAAAGCTTCTTATTCTGTATTGTTAATCATTGTGGCTATGCATTGATGTGTGCTAAATGTATTTTATTTTTAGACAGATGTAAGTTTTGGGCTTCCAGGCCGTACAGTAGGATATGGAAAGCCTTGCTTTAGTATATTGTAATTGTTGGTGTACTTTTTTATATGTTTTGAAGTTGTTCTCTGTTAGGATAGCTTTAGTTCATTGTGTAATTGGTATGGATGGTATTTTAATTGTTTAGGGATGTAAGTGATGTGTGGTAATTCATTGATGGTGAGTTTATTGGATTAAATAATATACTTCTTGTGATGTATGGCGATTTGAGTGGCATTATTGTATTGTTAACATTGATTTGCAGCGTGTACATGCAGTTTACATGTTATGCTACATGTATACACTGTAAATGCAATGTTTTATGAGGCATGTGAGCCTACAGATTGAATGATTAAATGGAATTTGGTTAGGCAATGGGTATTTATTTCACTGAGGATGTTATGCATAACTGTTGTAGGCATTGCAGGATGGCTTCACCCCTTAATTACCTTTCAGGTTAGTACCCGATAAGGTGATTAAAGGGTTCAGTGTTATGTTAATGATATTCAAATGTTGTGGCTATTTATAATGTTGGCAACGGACCCCAAGGATGATGCTGGCGACGGAGACTTCTTATTGATGAGGTTAGTACAATTTTCTTTACATTTTAACGGTATTGAATGTGTTTAATAATGGCCAAATAATGTATTATCCCTATGTGGATAATAGTTATTTGGCACATTATTGTACTGTATGTGCTGGGGGAGGGGGTATTAGGCCCAAGGGTATTTGGTAGGACTCCCCTGTGGGTATTGGGTGAGGGTGGTTGGGGGGCTTTGTGGGGGAGGGTATGTGGGTGATGGTGGCTTAACCCCTTAATAACTGTAGCGGTTAATAACCGCTATGGTGATTAAGGGGTTAGGGGACATTAATTTGGATGTTGTAATTCTTGTGTTTGTTTTGCATAAGCGGATGGGGCATGGGCAGGATGAAGATGAGGATGGCCTTCATCGTGGCAGTGGGACATGGGTGAGTGCTATATGTATTTAATGTCTTTATTGTTGTGTATGTATTTTAAATGGACAACTGCACTATTATCCATTTGTGGATAATAGTCATTCTGCCCATTACTATACTGTATGTTGTGTATTGCTGCTATGTTTATTGGGGGCATTTGTCCCCAATAAACATGCTACTATGCGTTAACCCCTTCATTGCCTTAGCGGCTATCCGCTATGGTAATGAAGCAGCATTAATGTATTTTAATAATATTGTGCGGAAGCAGGAGGCCCCCTGAGCTGAAGCGCATTTATTTGTGGCTCAGAGACCCCATGCCTCCCGAGTTACAGGCCCCGGTTTGGGCCATCGGTTACAGTGTGGACGCCATGTTTATTGCGGGGACGCTATAAACATGGCGGCGACACTGCCACCCGATGACCCATACCGGGGCCTGTAACTCGGGAAGCAGGGGGTCCCTGCTCCACAAAGCAATGCGGTTCAGCTCAGGGAACCCCCTGCTCACTGTACAGTATAATTAAAAAGACATTCATGCTGCTTCATTACCGTTGCACATAGCCGCCAAGGTAAGGAACGAGTCTTTATTGATGTGTGTGTGTTTTATTTATACTGTACATGTGCAGAGGGTCTCCGGAGCAGAACCGCGTTGGTTTGAGGTCCGGGGACCCCCTGCCCCCCGAGATACAGGCCCCTTTATGGGGTGCCGGTATCCCTCTGGTTTGTTTACAGGTCGCGGTCACGTGATCGGGACCTTGAAACGCCGAGGGATACCGGCACCTCATAAAGGGGCCTGTATCTCTGGGGGCAGGGGGTCCCCGGACCTCAAACCAACGCGGTTCAGCTCTGAAGACCCCCTGCACATGTACACTATGAGTAAAAGTTGTTTTTAAATACTTTTTTTGTTGCCGATGTTTGCGCTGAGAGAGCGGCTTGTCTCTCTCAGCTGCAAACATCTATCGGCACCAAAGGCCTATCGGAAGGCTTATCGGGAGCCAGGCTGTATCGCCACAGGTCATCGGCAGCTTTGCTTTCGCAGTGCTTCGGCAGGGATCGGAAGGATTCGGCCCTTACTGAATACTGCGAGGGCAAATCGGCAAAAAATGGCCTGTTAGCCACCAATCCGCAACCCTTACCGAAAATGTTGGAACGGGCCTTACTGCATGAGGCCCAGTGTGTCTATTGGTATACTTTGCACAGAGCACCAACTATAATACAGTAATCATTTGTATACTGTCTTTTTGGGAAGCACTTTGAGGGGGAAATGCATTAAATAAATCAGGGGAGGCCAGCTCTAGTTCTTAAGGGCCACCAAAAGGGCAGGTTTTTAGGATATCCCTGCTTCAGAAAAGGTAGCTCTATCACAATGATTGAGTCACTGATTGAGGCACCTGTGCTGAAGCAGGGATATCCTTAATTAAAACCTGACCTGTTGGGGTCCTTGAGGACTGGAGTTGGCCACCCCTGATATAAAGACAATAGGGAAGCCCTAATTTTAGCCTGGCTCTTGCACTCTGTGTATAGCACTGACCGAGGAGTCTGGAAACATATCTCTGCAGCACTCACTATACACAGAGCTTCCTAGGCTAGCAGGAACTATTGCAGATTGTATTCAACTATCATTTGTGTAATCTAAGTCGCTACACTGTGTGCCCATACAGGGTTATGCTACCTTAGGAACCGATATCTATGCTACTGGCCCCATATACCTACCGGCATAGCTGTGCACTATCCTGAGCACACACCCTTTGCAGACACCATAGAGGTTATTAAAGGCTACATCAGCACAGCTACGGTGCATACTTACCTATACCTTTACTTACAATCACACAGTGTGGACCCTAGTCATTTGGATTATACTTACACGGGAGGCTGGGTGTATACGTGGTGTGTCAATATACTATACACGTCACACCTCATACATTAACGGCAACTGTGTATCAGAATATCTATCAGGACAATTGATTCAGTGTTCTACAGTACATGCTACTTTGTCTGTTATACCTGTATGCATCCACTACACAGATCCCATCTGTGACTGTGATTTAGTGTACTATCAGTATATTCTGACAGTTCACACATATTATAGGATCCTGAGCCTGTACGGCTGTTAGCATTGGGATCCAATACGTACCCTCAGTATGTCATTTTAACACCCATTATATTATATATGTGTAAGAATAATAAAATTGATATTTTAATTCCTACATAAATCTCTGGAGGTTGAGCTTGAGTGCTAAAGCAGGGTTTCTCGTCTCTCATTTGCATCACCCCTGATATAAATAATTATAATTTTACAAGTCAAATATAATCTAGGTTACAATACCTTGTCCATTTTAATGAGGAATGTGTCAATGTAATGCCTAGGGCTGCTTGGGTCCAGCGTCCGTCTGCTCATCTCCACTCTCTTTTCTATTATTGCTAAGAGGATCTCAAAGTCACGGAATATTTGGCGATGTTTACCGGGAAGATGCTTCATGAGACCTGGGAGCATTTCATACAGCTATGAAGAATAACATGGAAATACAGGGTCAAGCTTCTAAAGTACAACAACTGCACATCGCTGTGCTATGTATCTGCTTCTCATAGGAACCTTCATTAAAGGATAAGGTGACTAAAGGCACAATTCCTCCCAGGACCGATATGGAGCAATGGCAGTGACATGTTTAGACTGTCAAATTCCTTACAAAAGGTTGTTTTCCCTTCGGCTACGTGGGACTGCATCTAGAACATATCTATGTAGTTGTCTTCCTTTAAAAAGATCCAATTCCTTCCTCAATGAAAATGTTCACTTATTTTCATCTTCTGCAGAAATGAATTAAATTCATATTTTCTAGAATTATAGTATAGACTAGTTGAGAGCCCCGGCGTTGCCCGGGATGTTTGTGGTGTGGGTGTGGCATTTGGGTGAGGAGTGGTCAACGCGGCCCATGTGCGGTGGTAGTGCTGCTGTGGCTGTACTGATGGTGATTGTATCGGTGTGCTGATTTGGGAGGGTTTGGTGCTGATGTGGGGGTGCGGATGTGGTTGTGCCGATGGGGGAGGTGCAAAGGTGCCGATGTGTGGGTGCTGATGGTGTTGATGGGGCTGAGAATGGCGGGGAGCCGAGAATGCCAGTGTGCTGGGGGGGGGGGCATGGGATAGCGGTGTGCTGATGTGGTGGTGCTGGGGATAGTGTGTGTGTGTGTGTGTGTATACACGTGTGTGTGTGTGTGTGTATACATGTGTGTGTATACACGTGTGTGTGTGTGTATACATGTGTGTGTGTATACATTATGTGTATGTATACGTGTGTGTGTATACGTGTGTGTGTATGTCTACATGTGTGTGTGTGTATGTCTCCATGTGTGTGTGTACGTGTACATGTGTGTGAGTGTACGTGTGTGTGTGTGTGTGTGTCTACGTGCGTGTGTGTCTACGTGTGTGTATGTGTCTACGTGTATGTGTCTATGTGTGTGTGTGTGTGTGTGTATACGTGTGTGTGTGTGTGTGTCTACGTGTGTGTGTCTACGTGTGCCTGTGTGTGTACACGTGTGTGTTTGTACGTGAGTCTACATGTGTGTGTGTATACGTGTGTCTACGTGTGTGTGTATGCGTGCGCCTACGTGTGTGTGTGTATACGTGTGTGTACGTGTGTATACGTGTGTGTATATACGTGTGTATACGTGTGTGTATACGTGTGTGTATGCGTGTGCGTGTGCGTGTGCGGCTGAGAGACCCGGCGTTGCCCGTGAGTTAAATTTCCCGCTAGGAGGAGGGGGAGAGCGGACGGAAGGAGCGGGAGGACGGACGGGAGGGCGGACGGAGGGCGGACGGAGAGCGGACGGAGAGCGGACGGGAGTGCGGACGGAAGGGCGGACGGGAGAGCGGACGGGAGAGCGGACGGAGAGCGGACGGGAGGGCGGACGGAGAGCGGACGGGAGGGCGGACGGGAGGGCGGACGGAGAGCGGACGGGAGGGCGGAGAGCGGACGGGAGGAGGAGGAGGGGGGGAGAGCGGACGGGAGGAGGAGGAGGGGGGGAGAGCGGACGGGAGGAGGAGGAGGGGGGGAGAGCGGACGGGAGGAGGAGGAGGGGGGGAGAGCGGACGGGAGGAGGAGGGGGGGAGAGCGGACGGGAGGAGGAGGGGGGGAGAGCGGGCGGGAGGCGGAGGGGGGGAGAGCGGGCGGGAGGAGGAGGGGGGGGAGAGCGGACGGGAGGAGGGGGGGAGGGGAGAGCGGACGGGAGGAGGGGGGGGAGGGGAGAGCGGACGGGAGGAGGGGGGGGAGGGGAGAGCGGACGGGAGGAGGAGGGGGGGTGGAGAGCGGACGGGAGGAGGAGGGGGGGGTGAGAGCGGACGGGAGGAGGAGGGGGGGGAGAGAGCGGACGGGAGGAGGAGGGGAGGGGGGAAAGAGCGGACGGGAGGAGGGGGGGGGGGAGAGAGCGGACGGGAGGAGGAGGGGGGGGAGAGCAGACGGGAGGAGGAGGGGGGGGGAGAGCGGACGGGAGGAGGAGGGGGGGGGAGAGCGGACGGGAGGAGGAGGGGGGGGAGAGAGCGGACGGGAGGAGGAGGGGGGGGGGAGAGAGCGGACGGGAGGAGGAGGGGGGGGGGAGAGAGCAGACGGGAGGAGGAGGGGGGGGAGAGCGGACGGGAGGAGGAGGGGGGGGAGAGCGGACGGGAGGAGGAGGGGGGGGGAGAGCGGACGGGAGGAGGAGGGGGGGAGAGCGGATGGGAGGAGGAGGGGGGGGAGAGCGGACGGGAGGAGGAGGGGGGGAGAGCGGACGGGAGGAGGGGGGGGAGAGCGGACGGGAGGAGGGGGGGGAGAGCGGACGGGAGGAGGAGGGGGGGGAGAGCGGACGGGAGGAGGAGGGAGGGGGAGAGCGGACGGGAGAGGGGGGGGAGAGCGGACGGGAGAGGGGGGGGAGAGCGGACGGGAGGAGGGGGGGGGAGAGCGGACGGGAGGAGGGGAAGGGGAGAGCGGACGGGAGGAGGGGGGGGAGAGTGGACGGGAGGAGGGGGGGGGAGAGCGGACGGGAGGAGGGGGGGGGAGAGCGGACGGGAGGAGGGGGGGGGAGAGCGGACGGGAGGAGGGGGGGGAGAGCGGACGGGAGGAGGGAGGGGGAGAGCGGACCGGAGGAGGGGGGGGAGAGCGGACGGGAGGAGGGGGGGTTGAGAGCGGACGGGAGGAGGGGGGGGGGGAGAGCGGACGGGAGGAGGGGGGGGGAGAGCGGACGGGAGGAGGGGGGGGGAGAGCGGACGGGAGGAGGGGGTGGGAGAGCGGACGGGAGGAGGGGGGGGGAGAGCGGACGGGAGGAGGGGGGGGGGAGAGCGGACGGGAGGAGGGGGGGGGAGAGCGGACGGGAGGAGGGGGGGAGAGCGGACGGGAGGAGGGGGGGGGGAGAGCGGACGGGAGGAGGGGGGGGAGAGCAGACGGGAGGGGGGGGAGAGTGCGGACGGGAGGAGGAGGAGGGGGGGGGGGGAGAGTGGACAGGAGGGGGGTGGGTTGGTTAAAATTTCCGGCTCTCTCCTCTCCACTCCCCCTGTATGTTTCTCCGCTCCCCCCCTCTCTCTCCCCTCCTGCCCCCCCCCCATGTGACACAGACACACACACACAGTGACACACACAGTGAGAGACACACACACAGTGTCACACACACACAGTGAGACACACACACAGTGTCACACACACACACACACACACACACACACACACACACACACACATATACACACACACACATATACACACACACACACACACACACACACACACAGTGAGAGACACACACAGTGTCACACACACACACAGTGAGACACACACACAGTGAGACACACACACACACAGTGACACACACACACACAGTGACACACACACAGTGACACACACACACACACACACACACACACACACGTCACCTCTCCTTCGGGGCGCCGCCATCTTAGGTGCCGCGTGTCCCCCCGCCGGGGAGGGAGGTGAGTGCGGGAGGGAGTAGAGCGTGAGTGAGGGAGTAGAGCGGGAGGGAGGTGAGTGCGGGAGGGAGTGGAGCGGCTTCCGGGCGCCTCTTAGGTGCCGCGTGTGCCAACCCCCACCAGGGAGGGAGTGGAGCGGGAGGGAGTGGAGTGGGAGGTGAGTGGAGTGGGAGGTGAGTGGAGCGGGAGGTGAGTGGAGCGGCTTCCGGGCGCCTCTTAGGTGGGCGCGTGTCCCCCCGCCGGGGAGGGACTGGGAGGGAATGGAGTGGGAGGTGAGTGGAGCGGGAGGGAATGGAGTGAGAGGGAGGTGAGTGGAGCGGGAGGGAGTGGAGCGGCTTCCGGGCGCCGCCGGGGAGGGAGTGGAGCGGGAGGGAATGGAGTGGGGGGGAGGTGAGTGTGATGGGGGGGGGGAGAGGACAGAGGTGTGTGTGTGTGTGTGTGTGTGTGTGTGTGTGTGTGTGTGTGTGTGTGTGTGTGTGTGTGTGTGTGTGTGTGTGTGTGTGTGTGTGTGTGTGTGTGTGTGTGTGTGTGTGACACTGTGTGTGTGTGACACTGTGTGTGTGTGACACTGTGTGTTTTTTTTTTTTTTTTTTTTGTGGACCTTTGGCCCGTCACTCCGCCTCAGGCCAATGCGAGGTGTGGGGGGCGGGCCAAGGGGGTGGTGTGAGTGTGTGAGGCCAATGAGAGGTGTGCGGGGGCGGGCGGCCCAAGGGACCAATGAGATTGCCGCTAGGGACACCGGACATCCAGGCAGGCAAACATACAGTGCTTTCACTAATATAGTATAAGATACAGTAGGTACATTTAAGAAATAATTGTCAAAGTAATTAACACATGGAGTATTGATCCAGGGAGATATCTGATTAATCAGGATAAAACATTTGCAGAGTTTTGATGCAGGGAGACTTTTGATTGATCAGGATAAAACATATGCAGAATATTGATCCATAAATGTGATTAATCAGGGTACCACATAGACAGAGCATTAATTATTTTATTTCTTTATATTCCTCCGGATTAGAATTTAACGTAACTTGAACTGGATGGTCATGGATGTTTTTGCAACCTAATTACTATGTTTTTATGTTATCACTAATCACAGTATAAATATCTCATCACCATTAAAAACTGTGATTAACAAACTTTTTACATTTGAGGCACGTTTTCTGTTGGTTAATTGCCAACAAGCAAATATATATAGTACATTACAATTCTGCCCCCACAAAATAGCACTTACCTGCCCGCAGGCAGAGCTTATGAGCTCAAATGACTCATGAATCACATGTACCATAGACAGTAGGTCCTTGTTGTCATATTCAAAGCGGTCACCGAACATGATCGAGCTCATGATGTTACAAGAGGCAAGGCTGAGATGAACACTTGGGTTGAACATTGTCCCTGGAAAAGATGTAGAGGATTAATCCAATAACAGTGCCTCAAAAACCTATGTTTAAAAGTAGCTATATTTTTATCATGTATATTGCCGTGTTCATGATGTAGGCATAACAAGATCCTCCATAACTCAGAGTTATCAATAATCTAAAACATGAGTATACAGTATAATCGGGGTTGTATAATGAAAGTTGGAGTATGCTCAAGTGTTAAGCTTGTATCCTGGCTGGCTCATTACTGAAAAGGTAAATGTTACACTCACATAAAGTAAGTGAGAAAACAAGCTCAGTCAGGGACAAAGCACATCCGATCTGCAGAAAATCTGTATACTTGTTTACTTTCCTCAGCAGGAAAGATGAGGGGAATGGGGGGAGGGGGTGGAATAGAAAAGAAACACAGTAGTACAATCGAGTAATACTCAGGATGTATTGGAAGTGAAATAAGACTCACAAACAAACAAACAAAGTGTTCAGTGGCTTTGGGTGTTATAACCTCAGAAATAGGCACACGGTCTATTCCTCTTCCAGTGTCTCTGCACAATCCTGCTTTCAGTAACTTAGGTCCCGAACCTGGTCCTGAACAAGGCAGCTGGGCAGAAGGATCCTCTCCCTTTCTTCTGTGGGGAGATGCTAGTTGCTTATTGTGACGGTGAGGGGGTAACCAGGCTTTATAATAAAGGTAAAGCCTACTTGTTTGCCCCTGAACTGTGTTTTGGGGGTCCTAGAGTGTCAGCTCTTGAACCCGTGTATTGTGCATGCATTACTGTACATGTAATAAAAAATGCGACACTTGCCATTTTTCATTTTTCACCCTTTCCAGGAGTGCTAGCAAGTGGTGACGGCCAGGCTGTGAGTTTCAGGGTAGGATTGACCGAGTAACATTTCAGATTGCGTCTATTTAGCGGGGTTCCAAAGTTACCGGAGACCCCAAAAACATACCCAGGGATCAGGTTAGATTCCCAGCTATGTTGAAGCGCAGTGCTCCGGTCAAAACTCTACCATGAAAGCGTTGTTGCAACTCATCACTAGGGGGTCCTGCTTCAGCATAGACCAGAAAAGGTAAATGGGGCATGAAGGGGTTAATGTGTCCCTGCAACATACACCGGTGTCCCCAGTGTAATGAGGGGGTGCCCAGTGTTTGCCCAGACCCCCTAAACCTAGTATAAAGGTTTGGGGTTTACGCCAGTCAAGAATAAGGCTGAGAGGGTTTTTATTAAGATAAGCCCGTGGGAGTTTTAAAAGTCAAGTTAAAATGTTTAAAGATCCAGTTGGCTGTGGGTAAGAAATAAAGACTAGTGTAAGGTCTAGGTCCATAGATGAAAGGGACACTTTTTGCCAGGGGTGTGAAAGCCATTTAAATAAGATGGTTGTGTAAATACAGGCCATCCTGGCAAACTGTCACCTCCCTAGACAGAGAGGCCCCAGCCCTGCAGGAGCTTAGCATGACAAATAAGCAAGATGGCGGTTTTGTCGCACATGCCCAGTGCCATTCTGAAGCCATAGGTGCCAGCTTTCACAAACCTGGCAAAGTGTGTGAGTGGCTTGAGATGAAGTTCCCTCTATACGGATTGACTGTAATACTGCAGGAATGACTTTGAAAAGTTATAAAAAAAGTGAGCAGCCAGCCCAGAGAGCAGGTTTTTTCCCCAGTGATTCAATGTGATTCCATGGTTTTGCCAAGATTTCCAAGTTCTCAAGATCCTAAATCCTAGGAGTTCTAAGTGACTCCAAGCCCATAGAAGCCTTGCGGAGACAGCAAGGAAACAGCTACAGGACTTTAAGCAGAAAAGTTCCTAAGTCAGACTTTCAGTACCCTTTGGAGTGGAAAGTGCAGGAGCTGCTGGAGGCTCATGCCGATTTGGGCTCCAGAACCTGTTGGGCTAAGTCCCGGTCAACCAACGGACTATTTACAGACGTTATTTCAACTAGAAAAGTCAGTGTTTCAACCCCAAACCTCCAGTAAGTGTATTTTTCTTCTGCCTATTCAATGTGTGTTTGCCTGTTCCTACGGAATAAAATACAGTTTATTTTACTTCTTGGCTTTGCTCAGTGATATGAACCCGGTTTTAAATGTGTAAGTGCCTGGTCCCCAGTGACACTTAGGCCGCGCTTAAAGTTATGGCGATGGCGCGCAGCTCCAAAACCAGTACCTGAAGTCCGTCGCGGGTGCCCAGAGTGGGGTGACCGTGACGACACTGCGTAGCGACGTGGAGACCAAAAGCATAGAAGACAAATGATTTTATGATACACAGCGATGGATGCATCACGTGACTGGTGGCAAGCCAATCACATCTCCATCTTGCCTTTTGTGCCTCCCCCCTTGCTGACGTCAGCGTGTGACGTCACATTGTCACGAGAAAGTAATGCACTGCTTACTATAATCGCAGCCTTAGAACAGAGCTTGCTACCTCCGAAGTCACTCGTCAGTGACGGTGCCTCACTTCTGAAACCCGGATATCTCCGCAATGTCAGAGGCAGAGGCAGGGAAATGAGAACGCACTGGAGGGATGCCATGGGTCACACAATGCAGTCAATCCACAATGCAGTTAATCCTACGCGTTTCTCTGTATGCATTACCTTCCTCAGGGATTATGGGATTATGAGAAACTTCAGATGATTTATATGATTTGGAATCAATTATGTAATGAGCATAAAAACATTAATATTAATAATAAATTCCAATAGTATATTACATATAAATATGACATAATATTCAATAATATTTAACCACTGTGTTCTTAATCTCTACCACCATTTTATGGTCATTCTACCTTGTTACACATGCCTAAATATTAGTTTTTTTGTATAACGTTTTAAATAATTTTTTATTTACATTTTTATTGTTTTGATTTAATTGATTGGCTGTGTAACATCTTTAGTGTCACATATAAAGTGTCTGTGGAGTTAATACTGGAGTTAGAATTTGAGGTGAAGAATACATGAAGATCTGGACTCTGCACAACAACAACAACAACTCTGCATCTGTGAGAACTTGACTTTCTAAATGCTCTGATAATTTGTACTCTTCATATCCTCCAACACCTGGGCATTCTCTCCTCCTGCAGCTCACTATACCACCCCTATTGCTTTTTCTGTTTACTGTTTTCTCACTCCTTTGTAAACGTTTCTGTTCCCCCCAACTTCCCTACTCCCCTCCTATCAACATTTCTTAATATCTCCTCTCCTCCACCTATGCCTGTGCCCATACCCTGTACCATTATTTATACACTTCTCTCCCAACAACTTCGTTACCCCTCAATATAAAGCACCCACACAAATCCTCTATTCACACCCTCATTCTATCTACTCCTTCCTGCTTCTGGGGATCTCTCCTAATCCCAGACCCAGCCATATACACACCTGCTACTTCTTCCCCTGCAAATGGTGTTAAACTATCTGAGTTAATACTGACTAACATTAAACCCTGCCTCACAAATCAAGCATCCCAATAGCCTGCACTCGTGGCTATTGTCCCACACCCACAGTCACTCCTGCCAACCATTGTGGACAAGCAATGCTGCCTTGAGCACTTATTTCCTCCCCTGCTGTCTCCATAAATCTCTCATCATAGTACCACTTAGATGGTAAAATCTTCAGGGCAGGGGTTTCCTTTCCTATTGTCTGATTTTGCTGCGCTCATTGTATTATTATAATTCCCTGTATTATTATAATTCCCCTAAAAAACGGTATTTTTTGTGAAGCGCTTAGTACACTTTTGGCGGTATTTAAATAAAGAGACACATACATACATTTATTTCAAATCATATAAATGGTCTGAATTCTCTCACAATCCAATAATCCCTGAGGAAGATCACGCCTAGAGCGAAACACATAGGATTGACTTCATTGTGTGACCCATGGCATCCCTCCAGTGCATTCTCATTTCCATGCCTCCGACTCTGATGGAGACAACCGGGTCCCAGACACGAGGCTCCGTCACTGAAAAGTGACGTCGGAGGTAGCAAGCTCCATTCTAAGGTCGCGCTTATAGTGTCGGTGATGGCGACAGCGACGTTGCATCAAAACAAATGTATTGCTTTACAATTAAGCCATGTTTGAAGTAGCAATGTTTCAAGTAGCTGGCAATGTTGGAGTTTAAAAGGGAGTTGGGAAGAGTATTGGACTACTGGATTGGTCATCTTTTTCTTCTATTTTCAGGTAAAAACTATATTTGAATTCTGTCTCTAAATCATCCCCAGCTGCCTATTTTAGTCAATTCAACTTGTTACAACTATCTGGTAAAAACTATATTTGAATTCTGTATCTAAATCAATCACCCCTTGATGTGTGTCTTAATTAAATTCAGCTTTGTCACTTAAGCAGGACAACACCCGGTTTAAAAAAACATCTGTTTGTAATGTGCCTCACATGTATTAATTAAGTTGTCTGGGCTGAATTTAATTTCAGTCAGGTGACATTTTAGACCTATAAATCTAAAAGCCCAGCAGCCTTATGCTGTTTTCAGCGATGTTTGAAGTAGCCAGGTTTCAAGTACCTTGTAAAGTTGTTTTTAAAAGGGAGTTCAAAAGGAGTGGACAACACCTACTGGCCCTGAATCCTGGATTTGATCTATGCTGGAAAGGAGGACATTATCTAGCCCAGACTGCACCTCAGCACTTTACTATTGCTGTGATGCCGCATTTACTATTTCTAGTTTCTCTGACCTCACTTGTTTTCAAATTATGCACTTCTTTTACCAGCCTCATGTCTCCAACTCTTTTCATATATCTCCATCTCTCCTGTCTTCACCACTTCTCAGTTCACATGAACTACTTTCTTACCTGCGACCTCTGTCACTACACAGCTATACCCCTGCCTTAAAACACACCCCTTGGATGTGTAACATCAAAGTGTAACATTTAAGTATGTGTGAGCTGGATTCCACTATCAATTGCTACAGATTTTAAAATGTATTAACATTGGTACTGTATGTGTGAGCTGGATTCTATCAATTGGCAAGATCCTAAAATGTAATTAACAATTTGGTGTGAGTTGATTAGGCAGACCCCTCCCTTAATTATTAGTCAATGTGGCTGTGTTTTAGAATACTTAAGGCAGGATACCTTGCCTGTTAGCCATATGGCTGTGTAACATCAAAGTGTAAGATTTAAGTGTGTGGCAGAGTTAATCTTGGAGTAGAAATTGGAGTTGAAGATTGGAGGAAGATCTGAACTCTGAACAACATCTTTACAACAGTGAGAACTTTAGTTTCTAAAAGCTGTGATTAATTGTACTATTACTATCCTCCAATAACTGGGCAGTCTCTCCTCCTGTATCTCACTATGCCCTCCTTATTGCTTTTTCTGTTTACTGTTTCCTCATTCCTTGGTGAATGTCCCTGTTATCTCCAACTTCCCCACTACCCACTGCACCATTATTTATACATCTCTCTCCCAACAATCCTAAATAAAAAACACCCACACAAATCCTCTATTCACACCCTCTATCTACTCCTTCCTGCTGCTGGGGATATCCCCTAAGCCTGAAGCCAGACATACACACCTGATCTCACCCACGCCTCCCTGCCATCTCTTCCCCAGTAAATTGTGTTAACCTTTTCATTTAACACTGACTAACCTTAACACTTGCCCCACTAATCAAGCATCCCAATAGCCTGCACTCATGGCTATTGTCCCACAGTCACTTATACCACCCATTGTGGCCAAGCACACCCATCTACAGCACTTATCCCCTACCTGCTGTCTCTGTAAGTTTCCCCTCAAATCTCTTCAGTTGTAAGCTCTTTGTGGCAGGGATTTCCTTTCCCATTGTCTGATTTTTGCTGCACTTATTGTATTTTTTAAATTTCCTGTACTGTATTCTTTGTGAAGCGCTGAGTACACTTTTGGCACTATATAAATAAAGACATACAATACAATACCCCTACAAAATCAGCCTCACACATTCTATTTCTATCCATGCTTCTCCTCCTTGCTTCTGGGGATATCTCTCATAATCCTGGTCCCTGCCTTATTTCTACATGCTCTCATCCTCGCCTGCCAAATTCAACTTCTACTCCTTCTAGTGTCAACCCCTCCAACCTCATACCCATCCCCTACCACCCTTCCTCCTCTCTCCCTTTCTCCTGTGCCCTTTGGAATACTCGCTTCCTTTCTAACAAGTTCCTCTCTCTGCATGATTTCTTTCTCTCTCACTCTCTGCTCCTATTTGCTATAACTGAGACCTGGCTTACTCAGTCTGACTTTGCTCTGGAAGCTGCCCTCTCTTATGGTGGCCTTTCCTTCTCCTACACTCTGCGCCCTGATGGCAGGGGTGGAGGCGTGGGGCTCCTCCTCTCCTCTCTCTGCCGTTACTGTACCCTTCTTATTCATCCCTCTCTTGCTTTTCCCTCCTTTGAGGCTCACACTGTCCAGATCTTCTCTCCCTGTTCACGTGGCGGTCATCTATCGCCCACCTGCATCTACTCATCCCCCTTCTGCCTTTCTCTCTCAATTTGAATCCTGGCTCTCTTTTTTTCTCTCCTCATGCTCCCCTGTTCTTCTCCTTGGGGACTTCAACTTCCACACTGATGACACCTCTCTCCCATGGGCTACCCGCTTTCTCTCGCTATCCTCTTCTTTGGTCTTCAACAGTGGACTGCAGCCAGCACCCACAAGGATGGCCACTACCTAGACCTGGTTTTCACTATAAACTTTTCTCTCTCTGATTTCTCCATTTCCCCCTTTCCTCTCTCTGACCATCACCTCATCTCATTTTCTCTCTCTATCTTCTCCCCTTCTCCATCTCCATCTCCCCCTCATTTCTGCAGAAACCCGTACTCTATTAAGCTACCAGCCTTTGATTCATAGTTACATAGTTACATAGTTACATAGTTACATAGTAGATGAGGTTGAAAAAAGACGTACGTCCATCAAGTTCAACCTATGCTAAATTTAGACAACAGATACTTTATTCTATATCTATACTTACTTATTGATCCAGAGGAAGGCAAACAAAAAACCCCATTAAGGGGAAAAATTAATTCCTTCCTGACTCCAATAATTGGCAGTCGGATTAATCCCTGGATCAACATCCTTCCCATGTATACTTATTTGGTATATCCCTGTATACCTTTCCCATCTAAAAAGATGTCCATCCTTTTTTTGAACAAATCTATTGTATCTGCCATCACAGTTTCCATGGGTAATGAATTCCACATTTTAACTGCCCTTACTGTAAAGAGGTAAATGGAGTATAGGCGGTCACTGCGTGAATGGAACTCAGTCAAGAAATGGATTAAAATCAGCTTTATTAAACGATGGTGCTGTACATCACAGAGAGACCTCTGACGCATTTCACCCCGTCGTGGGACTTTATCAAAGAGTGCTTTACTGTAAAGAACCCTTTCCTTTGTTGCTGGTGAAATTTCCTTTCCTCCAACCTTAAGGGATGGCCCCGAGTCCTTTGTACTGCCCGTGGGATGAATAGTTCTTTTGAAAGCTCCTTGTATTGTCCCTGAATATATTTGTATATAGTTATCATATCCCCTCTTAGACACCTCTTTTCTAATGTAAATAAATCTAATTTAGCTAGCCTCTCCTCATAAGTTAGAATGTCCATCCCCTTTATTAATTTGGTGGCTCTTCTCTGCACTCTCTCTAGTTCCATAATGTCTTTTCTAAGGATTGGTGCCCAAAATTGTACTCCATATTCAAGGTGTGGTCTTACTAATGCTTTGTAAAGGGGCATAATTCTGTTTACTTCCCTTCCATCCATTGCCCGTTTGATGCAAGATAAGATCTTGTTTGCCTTTGCAGCTACTGTATGACATTGGGCACTATTGCTAAGCCTGCTGTCTACAAGCACTCCTAAATCCTTCTCCATTTATATCTCATTTAATTTGTAAGTCACCTTTTTATTCTTGCATCCCAAATGCATAACCTTACATTTATCTGTATTAAACCTCATTTGCCATTTACCTGCCCACGTTTCCAGTCTCTCCAAGTCCTTCTGAAGAGAAATTACATCCTGCTCTGATTCTATTACCTTACACAATTTAGTATCATCAGCAAAGATGGAGACTTTGCTCTCGATCCCAACCTCAAGGTCATTAATAAACAAGTTAAAAAGCAGGGGTCCCAGTACCGATCCTTGAGGTACTCCACTCACGACTTTGTCACACACTCATTTGTCTTACAGTATATGTTATACGTGTATATTCTGTCTTCTTCTTTGTAATTGGTTTTGTTTAAAAATTCAGTAAACATTGAGTCTAAAAAAACAATAAACTGTTGGGGGTCTTGAGGACTGGTGTTGAGCACCCCTTTTCCATAGGTTCATTTTGCATAAGACGGTCCATGCTGGAAGATAACTTACAGCCCATTCATTTGAATCGGCTGTAAAGGACCATATATACTACTGTACGTGGTCTTATAGAAAAGCACTGCTTAGAGAATATGGCCCACTATGAATTACAATCTTTGTATATGCGACGCAATGCCAGCTCTAATTATTAGCCATTTATCTTAGAAACAGACTAGTTTTGTCACGAGAACTGCAGCTACAGTATTTTTTTGCATTGATATTTAATATTGAATACGGTGAAAACTCCAGATTTGTATTGCTACTAACAGTGTTCTTTTGGGGAGATACTACACTTGATTGGGTCCCATTGTGTCTGCAAAAATTCTACATGCAGTGTTGTATAATTTGCAAAAAATATATATTTTAATTATGTTAGGTGACAACACCGCTATTGAGGTTTGGGATATGCCCCATATCATATATTGTTGCAATATTATTGAAAGCCAAACCACTGTAAGAGTATTATTTTTACATACAACAGTATAGTTCATAGATTAAATGATAGTGTACAGAGCTTCCCAAAAACAGAGCTTTCTTCTTCAAGTGTAGAATAAACATTGAGATTTAGAAAGCTCTGGGTGAGATATCACAACTGGGAATAAATCTACAGTTCTTCAGGACCAATACTACTAGAACTTTGAAATATGTACATACCTGTAGGATAAATGAGTTTGGGTTCTACAACGTTACAATATATTTTTAAGGGATTTCATGGAGTCACTATACGGATGTGAAGGGTTCACAGGTCTTGAAGGGTTGAAGACCACAGGCTTACACTATACCTTTTGACAACCTTTGAACAATGTACCAACCTTTGGTCTTTCTCAAATCAGATATGAGATACTGAATCTCCTCTTTGATTCGATCCTCAATCCCTCTCTTCCCCATGCCGAAATCCCTCAATGTGACAAGAGTGAAACGGCGCAACTGCCTCCAGCGTTCCATGTTGTTGGTGAAGGCAACCCCTAGAAAAGTATGAACCCCAAGTTACAATTCAATATGTTTTCTACTTGATAGGACAGGATATTAACCTCTTGTAGGAGCACTGCTCATGCTTCACTTAGTCAAATTGATTCAAGAGCTACACAGTCTACAAGAGAGGCCACGTCAGGTACAACATATGAAAGCTTCTATAATGATGGGAATATGAATGGCTCAGTGGAAATGTTGCTGTCATGAAGCGGATGATACTGGTTCAAATCCCAGTGTCAGCTCGTACGGACCTTACAGCTCACGTTTGCTCCCTGTACATAAGACATCAAAATGGGATTAATAAATGACAAACTTGTGGCCTAATCATTAATCTGCAATAAATGCATTTATGGGTGAAAACATCTGTTTTTGCATGGTCTTGCATATTGGTATTCTGTAAAGCAGGTATCGCCTACGTTAATCTATTTGGAGGTATGTGAGTAAATGGACCCCCACCTAAATTGGTGTATCTCGCTCTCCAGCAAAAGCCTTATTTTGAGTACCTCAGGAAAGTGGGATTTTCAGACGGTACTGCAGCAAATTGGGCAAACGTGCATGCAAATGAAATGGTAGAGGGAGTGGCTCAGTGAGTAAAGAGACTGACCGGCACTGAGAGTTTGAAGCAGGGGAACCTGGTTCAATTCCCGGTGTCGGCTCCTTGTGATCTTGGGCAAGTCACTTTATCTCCCTGTGCCTCAGGCCCCAAAAACATAGATTATGTGATGTGATGTTATGTGATTATGTGATGCTCCACGGGGCAGGGACCTGTGCCTGCAAAATGTCTCTGTAAAGCGCTACGTAAAACTAGCAGCGCTATACAAGAACATGCTATTATTATTATTATGTCAAACCGTGGGATTTTATGCACAGAAGATTATTAATCAGTACAGTGAAAAAGGTACAATGTGATTGCAGGTAGATTTTGCCCTCATAGTTTCACTATTATTACCCTTTAAGAATTGATTTATTTTCTAGGACATTTCTCTTAAAAACTACATCAGGAATCAAATTGTTTACAAATGTGCAGCATGTACAGTAGGTTCTTTCTGACTAACGATGCTCTTTTAGATGATGGTTTTACAGTGTTCTAAATTGTTTTAGATTGGGGTATATTTTAATGGGCAAACATACAATTTATTTATAGATGTAGTTGGTTTTTATATTGCCTTATAACCTCACAAGTTTCTACTTCATGTGTGTAGTCAGGACCACTCTTACCTCCAGGATGCGGGAAGGGGACGGCTGTGTGGTTGCTGCACGGAGATTGTGAGCTGGTGAGTGGGGCTCAGGGGCTGCAGACCCTGGTACTGAGGTGGGATAGCATGAAACTGCACTCCCACAACAGCGCAGGCATGCCTGGAGGG
This sequence comes from Ascaphus truei, assembly GCF_040206685.1. Lineage (NCBI taxonomy): Eukaryota > Metazoa > Chordata > Amphibia > Anura > Ascaphidae > Ascaphus > Ascaphus truei. The sequence goes on along the minus strand of NW_027454205.1, from coordinate 65,392 downwards.
TGGATAGTCAAGATCGCCGGGTCTGGGCTGGAGAGAGTGGGTTAGTCTTAATACTTGCCGAGGTCATAGGTGCCAGGAGAGTAGACAGTGTCTGGAGTGCCGTGGTCTGGGGTTGGAGCCAGTAGGAAGGTAGTTGGTCCGATAGCCATGGTCAGGGATGGAGAATAGCGGATGGTTAGAGGCAAGCCGGGGTCAGTAATCCAGAGAGAGGTCCTAAAGTCAAGCCGGGTCAGTACACAGAACAGATAAGCAGCAGAGGGTTAAAGCACAACAGGAACAAGGCAGGGACGTGGGAACACAAGGCTACCATGAACTACGCTCAGCCAAAGAATGGAAGGAAAGGCTGAGCATATATAGGAGAGCTGGACAAATGGGACCGAGGGGAGGAGTGGAGGCGCGGCCTCTGTGGAAGCAGGGATAGGCTGCAAGGTGCAGGAGACAGGTGGGAGAGAGATTAGTGTTGACACAGCTGGGGAGCGGTAGACGCGCGTTATGTGTACGCGCCGCACAGGACGGCCGCAAGCTACCAGCGGAGGGGCATAGCCAGCATCCGTGTGATCCTTGAAAGCCCTCCGTGGGCACGCTTGCTCTGTAAGGTGTGCAGGAGGCTGTACAGCAGGAAGCAAGGAGGAAAAACACCGCAGTGGGCATGATTCTTTACAGTACCCCCCGCTTGAGGAGCGGCCTCAGGACAACTCCAATATGGCTTGTGGGAGTACCTGGCGTGAAAGCGCCTAGCAAACTGGGAGCATGTATTTGGTGATGGGGTATCCAGGACCTCTCTTCGGGTCCAAACCCTTTCCAGTGGACCAAGTACATGACTGATCTCCTCGATCTTCTAGAGTCGATGATGTACTGTATCTCATACTCTTCTTGTCCTTATACGATCACTGGCTTAGGAGTAGAAGAAGTGTTAGGAAATTGAGAACTCTGAAAAACAGGCTTGAGGAGAGAAACATGAAAGACTGAAGGTATTTTCATAGGAGGCAGTTGTAACCGGTACGCGACCGGATTGATTTGCTCAAAAATGGAAAATGGGGGCCTGTTTGAGGGTCAGTGTCTTCAGCCTGATATTTTTGGAAGACAGCCACACCCTTTCTCCTGGTTTGAAGTTGGACACCTTGCACCGATGACGGTTCACTTGAACGTTTTGTCTACGAGTTGCTTCCACAAGAGTCCTCTGAATCCTCCTCCATGATTCTTGTAAAGAATTGATTCTGTTTTCCGCTACTGGGACCCCGGAGGGAGAAGAGGAAATGGGAAGCTGTGCCAGGTGAAACCCATAATTGATGAAGAATGGTGATTCTTGTGTAGATTTGTTCCTTAAAGAATTGTGGGCAAACTCTGCCCATGGGAGAAGGTCCACCCAATCATCTTGGGCGTCGGAAATGAAGCACCGTAAATAATGTTCCAAAGTTTGGTTAGTTCATTTGGTCTATCCATTGGTCTGGGGATGATACCCTGAAGAAAAATATCAGGATGACCGGCAAACTTAGATGAATGACCCGAGTCTAGAATCTTCTTTCGAAATTGAGGAGCAGCATATAGACAACCATTCGGCACCTCAAGACCATCGGGAAAGCGTGTTTGAGTAGCCAAAATGTCATCCAGGACATCAAAAGATTTTGGCGAAAATAACGTATTTGGAAGGAAGGATAGTCTCCGATATATCTTCAGACTTGGCTTCGACCACAAACTGACGGGACAGTGCATAAGCTTTCAAGATTTTAGACCCGGGAATATAAGAAATAAGATACTTGAATCTAAAGAAGAAGAGAGACCAACGGGCCTGACGAGCTCCAAGACGACGGGCGTTTTCTATGTACAGCAAGTTTTTATGATCTGTGAGAATTGAAATGGGATTTTCAGTACCTTCCAAGAGGTGCCTCCATTATTGTAGTGCGAGTTTGATAGCGAGGAGCTCTCTGATGCCAACATCATAATTCTGTTCCGCCGAGGAAAACTTCTTAGAAAAAAAACCGCAGGGGTGAAGCTTGGCCTGAGGGGATTGCCTTTGAGAAAGAATAGCGCCTGTGCCAACGTCAGATGCATCTACCTCAAGAGTAAAAGTCGTTTGGGATCTGGGTGACAGAATAGAGTCAAAAGCTTCTTTGACAGATTTGAAGGCTTGAAGTGCCGCAGGTGGCCAGGAATAGGTGTTTGCTCTTTTCTTTGTCAAGGCCGTGATAGGAGCTACAGTAGAAGAACATTTTTTTTATGAATTTGTGATAATAATGAGCAAATCCTAAGAATCGTTGAATTGATTTCAAAGAGGTCGGCTGTGGCCATTCTAGCACTGCCTTGAGTTTGGCAGGGTCCATGGAGAATCCGGTGTCTGAAATAATATAGCCCAGGAAAGAAATGGAATTCTGGTGAAATAGGCACTTCTCTAGTTTGGCGTATAGGAGATCCTCCCGAAGGCGAGGAAGACCAGCTTAGTGTGATGTATGTTTTCTGAGAGAGATTTAGAGAAGATGAGAATGTTGTCAAGATAGACTATGACAAAAAGATTGAGAAGATCTTGAAAAATCTCTTTTACGAATTCATGGAATATTGCTGGACCATTACAAAGGCCAAAGGGCATGACTAAATATTCGTAATGCCCAACACAACTGTTGACGGCCGTCTTCTACTCATCGCCTTGGCGTATACGGACAAGATTATATGCTCCTCGAAGGTCCAATTTGGAAAAGATAGTGGACCCTTGTAAGCGATCAAAAAGCTCAGAGATGAGTGGTAGGGTAACGGTTCTTCACAGTTATCTTATTAAGCCCCCTGTAGTCTACACAAGGGTAGAGAGACCCGTCTTTCTTTATAACAAAGAAAAAGCCAGCCCCAGCTGGGGATGAAGAATTCTGAATAAATCCCCTCTTCATGTTTTCTTGAATGTATTCGGACATAGCTTTGGTCTCAGGAAGAGAAAGAGGGTAAGATCTGGCTTTGGGAAGAACTGAGCCTGGCAAAAGATCAATCGGGCAATCAAACGGCTGATGAGGGGGAAGAACTTCGGAGCGAACCTTGTGAAAGACATCTTTGAATTCAGCATAAACTTCAGGAAGAGTAATTTTGTCTTCTTCAGGAGTCTTTAAACCGCATATTTGTTGTCTCGGACTGATACAAGACTTGGTACATTGAGGGCTCAACTTTATGGGTCCTTTGTTGGTCCAATCCAACTATGGGTTGTGTCGTTAAAGCCAGAGGAGGCCCAAGATTACCTCAATGGATGGTGTATAAATTACGTCCAGAACGATCTCCTCCTTATTGCCGTCTTCAGTTATGAGAGAGAGTTCGCAAGTTTTCAGAGAGATGAAGGCTGGCTGGAGGGGGTGTCCGTTGATGTCTTCCAACCCGACAGGCACAGATTTATAGAGAAGCGGGATCCTGTTCCTTAAAGCAAAGTCTTGGTCAATAAATTAACTCCTGAACCGGAGTCAATGAAGGCGGATGTAGAGACCTGGAACTTGTCACCCTTGAGCAGAATGGGGAGCACCCACAGCAGTGGAGGCCCGCCTGGATGGTGGATAGTCAAGATCGCCGGGTCTGGGCTGGAGAGAGTGGGTTAGTCTTAATACTTGTCGATGTCGTAGGTAGGTGCCAGGAGAGTAGTCAGTGTCCGGGGCTACATTTGGAGGCGCTGCTGAGATCCAGACCTGGGATGCCCTATTTAAATTTAAGATATTCTCATCCAGAGTGAAAATGTCCTTACCCTCAAGCCACAGTGTTCACAAGTGGTCCCTATGATGCCAAATGACGCCCAGCCACTTGGTTGCCATTAGCCAGGTTCCGGCATCCCTAACCTTGCCTGACCTGCGCGCCACCTTGAGACAGAAACCGGGGTTTGCTAAAGCCAATATCATAGATATCAAATGGGATGCATCCAAACAGTGGAGTAAACTGTTACCTGACTGTCAAAAGGATGTCCCAAAGGACACTGCGCCCCAATTTCTGCTACTCCCCAAAGCTCCACCAGGGGGAATCCCGCTCATATACCCCAAACGCTGCGCGCAAACTGAAATGCTTAGATTCCTTCCCAGCATAGCCGAATGTCGGTTCTCTTCACCTGCTTCCTCCCCAGAGAACTCTCGCCAGAGCCAGGATAACAGTCTGAAGTCCGAAGCAAGCCACCTCAGTGCCCGCAGTACAGATGGCCCACGGTTACTTGTAGGAGCCCTGCAGAACTGACCAACTGTTACGCCGGTGCTGCCTGCAGACAGACCCGTCCCTTGGGCTGAATGGGGAGGTAGGAATATATGAACCCGCAGCAAAGGGAGCGTGTCCGGAGTGTGGTATTAAGCATTGCCAGGCCAGATGTAAGTAATGTAGACAATACTTGCCGGTACCGGGTATAGGAGTAGAATAGTGATTGCCTTGCCGAGTTCAGGGAGCAGAGAGATGAGGAAGGTTGAAGTCCAAGCCGTGATCGTGGGATGGCAGAGAATACGTAGTCCAAGGAAAGCCGAAGTCGAGAGCCAAAGGGGGAAGTCGTACGAGCCATGTCAAAACCTGTAGTAACCGAGAGTACACCAAACACTTCCATACAGAGACTATATCGAGCGATGAGTGAGGGCTCAGAGATGCTAGATAAGGCTGGGCTGACCAATCAGGGATGGATGCGGGTCAGGAGGACTGCAGGGAGCCTCTCTGGATTGGTGTGGCTGATACAACCCAGGTGAACACTGGTAGTTCTCTGATTACACCCGTGCGGTGTACGGGGGAGGAGCCTCACAGCAGGAGTGGAAGTAGAAGGGTGGATGCTGGGTGTGCGCTCTGTAAGCTGCGTGTGCACGCAAGCGATGTTGGGAGAGAACACACGTGTGCGCGGGACTGAGGACTCGCGCCTGCCACTGAGAAGGAGGGGAAGCGAGGGGAGGGACCCTGCGGCGATGGAGGAGCTGACGGCCTGTGGAGGCAAATAAGTGGAGGTTTGTGCTGCGTGCCCTGAGTCTCCCTGAGGGTAGTAAGTGTGTTGCGCAGACGGCGCAGAGAAATCAGATTCCTAACACTAACAAGATAGAAAAGCTGGCTCCGGTGAAACCGTACCGGAAGTTGAAGGCCTTTTCTGGGCTGCGGTCCACACCGCTCTGGGAAGAAGCCTTGGAAGAATGGCGTGATCAAGCAGTTCAAGTTCTGCCCGAATGGTCATGCACGGAAGCAGTCAAGAGGCAAAGAATCATGGAGTGTCTACGGCCACCAGCCTCCAATCTTTTACGATTGTATCGTGAGACTCATGAAAAAGCTGAAGCTAAAGACCTGATACATGCCCTAACCAAGGCCTATGGGCTGAAGGACTATCCAAGTGTGTTGTTAGTACAGTTCTATGCCCTCAAGCAGATGGGGGGAGAAGACTTATCTGACTTCTTGTGTCGACTACAGATGATGTTGCGAACACTGTTCAACAAAATGGTCATTCAGAAGACCGACCTACAGTAGATCACTATAGAACCCGGCAATTCTTGTGAGGAGCGTCACTCACACACCCCCTGGTGGCCAGGATTTGCTGTGCGATCTCTACCTTAAATCATCCCAATTTTGAGGATCTAATGGACCAAATTCAGGACCAAGAGGCCACCCTGAGGTTCCAGGCCCCCAACCTGTCCCGTGACCCCTCAAAAGGAGAGAGCGATGCAACTCCAGAGAAACAACCAAGTACCAAGGAAAAGTCTGAGGCGGCTAACCGCCAAAAGCCATACTGACAGACTGCCACTTTCCCCATAAGATTAGCTCTCACCTACAGTGCCTTAAAAGATCTCACTAATGCCTGCTTCAACTGTCACCAACGCGGACACTTTGCCAAGGAATGTCCGAACCCCAAGGTTTCCAACCCTAGGGTCATGACCCTCACAGTACCACTGACTAACACTCCACCTCTGTCGACGGTGGACCCCGTCCCAGCGGATAACTCTGAGGAAGCACCCCAACCGGATGCCCACAGTCAGGTGGGGCCGTCCACCATTGTAAGAGTTATCGTGGAAGCCATATACTCATCGGCCTTGCTGGACACTGGGTCTCAGGTGACTATCATCTACCGGCCATTCTATGAACAGCACCTGACTCACCTGCCTATGCGATCAAGCAAGAGGATGAAGCTTTGGGGACTGAGTAATGAGACTTATCCCGTCGAAGGTGTGGTGTCTGTACAGCTGCCCATATCGCAGCTGAACACTGGCAAGATCCACACTATGGAAGTGGAGGCTCTGATATGTCCCGAGCCCAGGGAAACTCCTGGATACCCGATCATCTTGGGGACCAACACTGATGTGGTGCGGGAAGTTATTCGGAATTATTTGAGGGAGACTGGCGAAACACCACTATCCTTGGCCAGAGTATACCCACAGGTCCCAGCTAGGCCCCGACCATCTCTAGCCTGTGGTGCTACAGGCAAGGCCCCTCAGATAGAGACGTGCCCCTTAGCCTTTTAGTGTTAGTAACCTTGTACTGGTGATGGACGCACACGGTGCGCGTGGCCTGCATCAGGGAACAGTAGAGGCCCTCATCTAAGAGACTATCTAAAGGTGGGACACTCCGGCTGGAGGCAACCCGACACGGAGGCGGATCTTCGGTGGAACAGACTGACCGTAACTTGGCCTTACACAGCGACCCCCGAGGCTAGAGCTCTGGGCATGTATTTTCCACAAGTGCACCAACACATCGTGGGACAGCACTGTCTCACACTTGGGGTGTGTGACAGAGTGAAGTCAACTCCTATCAGTTATGCCTGGGAGACATATGTCTGAGTGCTTCATCCAGCACTCATAAGGGTTAACTCAGGATGTAAGCTTACACCTGTTAGCCAGGAAGGTAGAAAAGGATCTTGTGACTGGCAGTAGCTGGCTCTCTCAGACCAGAGCACACGGATATATGTGCTGCTAGCGAGACAGATACATCAAACTTCTTACTGCAACCAAAGTAAGACTTTTTCATTTGTTTTTCTAACTGCTTAAAAGACTCTTACGGTTTGGTTCTGGTTTAGCCAGCCAGCCTGCTAGCTAGGCCAGCTGTGTTAGTCAGTTTCTCCCAATGTGGAGTAGGATTTGTTTGTTTAAAGGGACAGTGTACCGACATGTTATGTTGCTGTGGAGAAATAAAGCCACTGAACGTTTTCATTTACCCTGAAACTACACGTGTGGACTGTTCCCTGACCTCGGCTACAGGCCGTTCTGCCACAGGTGGTGTCAGAAGTGGGATGTTGGACGGCCCCTGTATCTGAAGGGCCACACAGAAAAAGAAATGGAGAAAATTTTTTCTCAGTTCCTTGAGAAACAGCTCCAGCTGGCAGAGAAACAAGCTGAATAACAGGCCCAGCAAGATGAGCGACAGGCCCAGCAAGATGAGCAACAGGCCCGGCGGGAAGAAAAGCTACTCCAACTGCTAGTTGAAGGCCCGGCCCCAGGCAGACCAGCTATTTCAAATAACCCACCAGTGATGCTGCCTAAAATGAAGCAAACCGAAGACCCAGAGACATTTCTCCTCACTTTTGAAAGGGTAGCCACGGCCCATGGCTGGACAGTTGATCGCCGGGTAACGACTCTGGCTCCACTCCTCATAGGGGAAGCTCAGGCAGCCTACCAGGCTCTTCCAGCAGACGAGGCCATAGACTATCAGAAACTAAAGGCTGCTATTCTGGATCGCCTAGGCCTCACTCCAGAGACCTACCGACAGCGGTTCCGGACAGTCAAATATGCAAACAAAGACCGACCCCGGGTCGTAGCCCACCGCTTAGTAGACTTATGTACCAGGTGGATACAACCAGAGAAGCATACCAAGACAGAGATCCTTGAACAGTTTGTGCTCGAGCAGTTCATACAGATACTGCCCCCTCCTCCCGCTCCTGGGTAAAAAGGCACGCTGCATTTTCCCTGGATTCAGCGGTCAGCTTGGTGGAAAACTTCCTTGGCGACGACACCCAAGAGGATAGCTGGGAACGGTCTGTGCAAACACCAGTTGCTTCCGGTGATGCTAGAGGCAGGAGAGCAGACAATCGAGGGGTCTACAACACGCCAGCTCGGGAGATCCAGTCAACCTGATCGGAAGAACCTTTCCCATCTCGGAGGGTTCCTGGTACAAACTCCCACAGAGACGCCCGTCCCGGGTCCGAGCCCATTGGATCACTCAAGGGAGGCCGCAACCCACAGTATTCCCCGAGAACCTGGACTCCTGTCACCCATCCGGTGGAGAGGGTACCCCCACCAACCAGAAGGGAGGATCCCATCCAACAGCGGAGAGGTCCAAACACCGAGCCCCGTCGAGAGCTTCCGCTGACGACCGAGTTTGCGGCCTCTGGAGATGAGGAGATGGACTGTTCATATGGCAGAACCACTGCCACAGCTTGCCTCAGAGGGGACCACAATCCGTGGGTAGTCCCAGCATCTCTGGAGGGGAAAATAGTAAAAGCCATGCTGGACTCGGGATCTGGAAAAACCCTGATCCTAGAGGGCCTAATTCCAAGCAACAGACTATCCTATGACTCTCCTTGGAATATCGAATGTATCCATGGGGATACAAAGAGATACCCGACGGCGAACGTTTTACTGCGTATCCAGGATCAAGAGGCTAGCCTGCTAGTGGGAGTTGCTCCCTGGCTACCTGCTCCTGTTCTACTTGGCCGAGACTGGCCCTACTTTGAAACATTGTTGGCCCCTACTGTACTCCTACGGAGCCTACTTCTCTGGTACCGGAGAAGCCCGGAGACTTGTTTCTTTTTTCCCCAGAGATTTTCCCCCGTAGACACCACGTCCAAAAGACACGTAAACAGAGACATGCGGAAAAAGATGACTGGTTAAAAAAGGCTGGGACTCTTGGTAACATTAGTCAGCCCAAAAGACTGCAGGTCATGGCCGGGGATGACCAGGGTGGGGAACAGATAGATACGGGAATTTTGCCAGACCTGGATCTTCCTGACTTCCGTCAGAGGCAGAGGGAAGACCCAGCTCTGGCTAGACAATATGAGAAGGTGGTACAGGTAAACAACAAGATAATGGATGAACAAGGTGTAAGAGTGTTTCCACATTTTGAACTGTTGAATGACATCCTATATCGTGTGAATAAGGTTACACAAACAGGGGAGGTCATTCGACAGATGCTAGTCCCTAAGGGGTTGATTTAAACAGTGTTCACCCTAGCCTATACTCTCCCATGGGGTGGTCATTTGGGCAGAGATAAGACCACGGACCGCATCTCGTCCCGGTTTTACTGGCCAGGCATACATGGTGACATCATGAAACTATGTGAGACATGTCCTGAATGCCAGTTAACTAGCCAAAAGGGACAGAAGCCGGCTCCCTTGGTCCCTCTACCCTTGGTAGCCGTCCCATTCGAGAGAATTGGGGTAGATCTGGTTGGACCTTTAGAACCCTCTGCGAAGGGACATAAATTTATACTCGTTGTTGTAGATTATGCCACCAGATATCCTGAGGCCTTCCCTCTGAGATCAGTCACTGCTAAACAGGTTGCTCACAGGCTGTTAGAACTGTTCTCTAGGGTAGGACTTCCCCAAGTAATGTTAACTGACCAGGGAACAAATTTCATGGCAAAATTAATGCAGGATGTCCTGAAGTTATTGGAGGTAAAATCCGTCCGGACCTCAGACTACCATCCTCAGACTGATGGATTGGTAGAGAGATTTAACCGTACTTTAAAAACCATGATTAGGAATTTTGTGGACATTGAAAAGCGAGCTTGGGATGAACTTCTTCCTTTCCTGTTGTTTGCGGTACGAGAAGTTCCCCAATCATCCACAGGCTTCTCCCCGTTTGAGCTCCTATATGGACGCCAACCTCGGGGTATTCTTGACCTACTGAAGGAATCCTGGGAGGAGGAGCCCTCCCCCTCCAAGAATACTCTTCAGTATGTCATAGACCTTAGAAACCGCCTAGACATGATAGGTCGGTTTGCTAAGGAAAACCTCAAATCTGCTCAAGAACGTCAAGAGAGGCAGTACAACCAAAATGCTCGCTTGACGGTCTTCCAACCTGGGGACCAAGTGATGCTACTACTACCAACATCAGAGAGTAAACTCCTTGCGAAGTGGCAGGGTCCTTTCCAAGTTCTCCGCCGCACCGGGGAGGTGAACTATGAGATCTCTCAACCAGGGTCCAGGAAGGGTAAACAAATCTACCACGTGAACCTCCTGAAACCCTGGAAAAAGATGAGATCGCTGTTCATTCACCCTCGGGAAGGAGAGACGGATTTGGGTCCACAGCTTCCAAAGGGTAGTACGTACAATGACCATCAGGTTCCCATGGGAGGGCAGTTAACAACAGAACAAACGTCAGACCTACTAGAATTATGTGACCAGTTCCCAGATGTTTTTTTGGAGCTGCCAGGGCAGACTGATTTAGTGTCCCATAGGATTGAGACAGAACCTGGCGTAAAAGTATGGTCCCGTCCCTATAGATTGCCAGAGGGCTGAAAAGACCTGGTAGAGAGGAAGATAATAGACATGTTGGAATTGGGCGTGATCGAGGAGTCCCACAGCGAATGGTGTAGTCCTATAGTGTTGGTCCCTAAACCAGATGGGAAGGTGAGGTTTTGCGTGGATCTGCGAAAGGTAAATGCTGTATCCAGATTATGCATACCCAATGCATAGGGTGGATGAATTGCTTGACTCTCTTGGTAAAGCAGAGTATATCTCCACCCTAGATCTCACGAAAGGATATTGGCAGATACCTCTAGCGGAAGAATCCAAATGCAAAACTGCCTTCGCCACCCCTCTCGGTTTATACCAATTCGTCACTATGCCATTTGGGTTACATGGGGCTCCAGCCACGTTCCAAAGGTTAATGGACAAGGTACTTCGACCCCATAGGGCATGTGCCGCGGCCTACTTGGATGACATTGTCATCTATAGCAGACACTGGCAGTCTCATATAAAAAGGTTAAGGGCAGTCCTAACGTCCTTAAGAGAAGCAGGGCTCACTGCAAATCCAAAAAAATGTGCCCTGGGTAAATCCACTACAAAATACTTGGGCTATGCCATTGGGGGAGGGATAGTAAGGCCACTAGCTAGCAAGGTGGCCGCCATAAAGGAAGTCCCCACCCCACAGACAAAGACACAGGTCCGCGCCCTTTTGGGGTTAGCATGGTATTACAGGCGGTTTATCCCCAATTTTTCAGAAATTTCTGCACCCCTAACAGATCTGACAAAAAAGAGTGCCCCGACCCAAGTTAAATGGTCTTGGGAGTGCCAAGACGCCTTTGACATGCTTAAAAAGTGCCTGTCAGAGGGCCCCGCTCTTCGGAGCCCAGATTTTAAAGAGCCCTTCATCATCCAGACGGATGCGTCAGAGGTAGGACTGGGAGCAGTGCTGTCCCAGCAATTTGATGGTGTTGAACACCCCATACTGTTCATCAGCCAGAAGCTGTTCCCAAGGGAAGTAAGGTATTCCGTCATTGAGAAGGAGTGCCTCACTGTAAAATGGGCAATTGAGGCCTTGAGACATTATGTCGCCGGAGTACACTTCACCCTGGTCACTGACCATGCGCCCTTGAAATGGTTAAACACCATGAAGGACACAAACTCAAGGTTGACCAGGTGGTATATGGCCTTCCAACCCTTCTCTTTTGATATTCAGCATAGACCTGGAAAGGACCATGGAAATGCTGATTTTTTGTCAAGAGAAGGAGTGGAGGGTCGGGCTTCAGCCATGTGGGACACTAGCCACACACAAACAGGGGATGTATGTGACAGAGTGAAGTCAACTCCTATCAGATATGCCTGGGAGACATATGTCTGAGTGCTTCATCCAGCACTCATAAGGGTTAACTCAGGGTGTAAGCTGACACCTGTTAGCCAGGAAGGTAGAAAAGGATCTTGTGACTGGCAGTAGCTGGCTCTCTCAGACCAGAGCACACGGATATATGTGCTGCTAGCCAGACAGATACATCAAACTTCTTACTGCAACCAAAGTAAGACTTTTTCATTTGTTTTTCTAACTGCTTAAAAGACTCTTACGGTTTGGTTCTGTTTTAGCCAGCCAGCCTGCTAGCTAGGCCTGCTGTGTTAGTCAGTTTCTCCCAATGTGGAGCAGGATTTGTTTGTTTAAAGGGACAGTGTACCGACATGTTATGTTGCTGTGGAGAAATAAAGCCACTGAATGTTTTCATTTACCCTGAACACACTGTTCCCTGACCTCGGCTACAGGCCGTTCTGCTACAGGGTGGGAAAGGCCTTCATGGCTTGGACACTGAGACACTGGTGCCCCTGCACCCAAGTACTGTGGGGAATACACCACGGGTATACTGTACATGTATATTGTGTGTTCATGGTCAGTGGTTGACAAATCACCAAAAAATCTACTCGCCACACAAAAAAATCTACTCGCCACCTAGTACCAAACGTGTGCTGCTTGGGCCAATATTTACTCGCCCGGGGGTTAAATCCACTCGCCCGGGGCGAGCAAATGTATAGGTTTGTCGAACACTGTTCATGGTTATTGTTTAGTACCTTCCAAAAATACTGTTACCCATAATTTGTGTGTGTATTACTGGGCATATTGTCTTGGGAGGGGCCATCCTACCGCATAAGGATCCCTCTCAGGTGGAGGCGCTGTTAGTAGATACTGATACACACACCTTAGGCTCCCCATCAGGCCTCCTGTTTGTCACACAGGTATAGCAGCACACATAGTCGCCCTGACACATTGGGACAGGGGGCTACACGTGTACATTGTTTTATAAACCTTACAGGTCTCTTTTTTTAGAGGTTTCTCGGTCTTTGACATTTCGTTGCAGTCGTTTTGCCGTGACCAGGTTGCAGTTGCCGTTTAACCGCCACTTACCTTGCCGCAGTGACATCTCTCCACTGGCCCCTTTGCCGCAAAGGTAAGACACTAACCTTATCCCTTACCGTAAAAATCCCTAATGTTTACCACTAGTACTAACGCAACCCCTTACCCTAAAACCCCTTACCCTAAAACCCCTTATCCTAACCACTTACGCTAAAACACCCTTGTAGAGAGTGAAAGGGGGTGGCCCGGTATTAAAGGGGTTGCACCCCATATGGCCATCCCCTGACCTCACCAGAGAGACAGGGGGTTAACTGGACTGCGGTCCAGGGATGAGGTTTGCACCTTGTTATACCTTGAAAATGTATGTTCCCCTGTTCCCATGTTTTCATTATAAGCATATATTTTAATGTTTTCAAGTGCATTTCTGTATCTCCAGTTCGAGAGGTCGCAGAGAGTTCATATTTGGCCAATATGTGGAGTCACTGTAGGCATTAAAAACTGGCAAAGGTCGACCCACTGAGTCCACCAGAATGGCACTTATTAATATGTGTAGATATTAAAGTGTATATGTATTTTATTTTTGGATCTGTTCTGAAAATGCAGATGCCATTTGCTAGGCTAATATGTCATGAAGGCCAGATGGCTGAGTAGCCTAAGCACGGTGATCAAAAAGTAACTGCCTTGATTGTTACCCAATGTCTAGGGATTAAGTATTAGTCAATCAACAAACTCTGTTACCTGAGGGCATGGATTAGTCTGTTAGTCTGTTAGTCTCCACGTTAGAGAATTGTTCACCAATAGGCTGTGTTCAATGTTAAGAATAGGGTTGCACAGGTATATAAACTGTGTCAACCCTACAGTTTTTAGTTGAGCTTCTGATACCATCTTGAATGTCACTGGATTGCTGGAGTTGTGCTGGAGTTATGCTTCTGATACCATCTTGAAAGTCACTGGACTGTTGGAGAATTGCTATTGGATACTTCTCCATCCCCCAACCCTGAGTAAGTGTTATCTTCTTGTCTGTTAATTGTACTTTATTGATGTGTTCACCTTATTTAAGGAATAAATTATATTTTATTTAATCTAAGCCTCGTTCAGTTCAACCCAGATATTTGGTGTTCATTATATCTTGTCATAAGCTACCGTGACAAGCTCTATAATTAACTGGTGGCAAGCGGCGGGTTTGAACTGGACCTGTGTTACAGTATACTGCGGGATACTGTAACATATTAGGAACTTGATCGTAATTGCAAGTTCCTGGGACTAAAGATATTGAACACGCAGTAGTGCAACAGTTAACACAAGTTGAACACCACCTCACTGCTGTGACTGAACCATGAGCGAGGCTGAAGGCTCATTCAACATGTGGACCCGAGCTCAGCTGAAGGACAAGTGCCGTGAATATGGACTGCCCTATGAGAACCAGGAGGTCACAGACATGGTTGATGCAAATGGTGACTATGAAGCCAGGCTTGCAGAGTCTCAGTATACAGCTCAGCTTGCCTTTATACAGCCACCCAGAGATCAGGGAAGGAACCCAGTGCCGGGGCGGCGGAATCTCAGGGAGGGAACAAGTGCACCTCCCGGGAGCAGTGCAACAGGAGGGGTACTTGTTGCTGCGGCTACCAGTCCGTTCACCCCTGAAATGTTGGCACTGATTACTGCGTGGGGAGACAGAGGGACACCGGAGGAGCGGCGGCAGTTTATCACTATGGCAGTGAATAGACCCGCTTATTGCCCCCCCTGTCAAACCCAACACAGATGAACTCAAGCTGGACCAGCACAGTCTCACCAAGTTCGTGGAAGGCACTGACCAGATTGACAGTTTCTTAAAGAACTTTGAAACGCAGTGCCGGCGGTACAAAGTGCTTCCCCAGCATAGGGTTGCACGTTTGGACCTCTTTCTGTCCGGCTTGGCTAAGCAGACAATGATGGCGCTTCCAGATGAGTATGCTGATGACTACGAACACCTGAAAGAACTGTTATTGTTTCAGTACGGTTTTACCCCTGAAGCCTACTGGGGTAAATTCCGGCAGGAGGAGAGGCAGCCCCAGGAGTCCTATGTTACCTACGTGACCCGCATGCTTTATACGGGATACGCTGGGTGGAGGGCTATGAGGCACGGACTTACCAACGCCTGCTCGACCTCATCTTTCAGGAGCAGCTCATGGAGCAGTGCCCGCCGGCGGTGAGGGCTTGGGTGTACGACAAGAAGCCCAAGACTTACCTGGAGGCGGCGAGACTTGCAGACGACTATGTGGCCAGCCAAGCCCTGATGACCGCCAAAACAGTAGCCAAGGCGGCGGTGGCGGCGGCACCGGCCAGAAAGTCTGCCAATACCCCCCAATGGACTCAGAGGCCGCCTGCGGGCAGCAGTCCACCGAAGGCGGGGGAGCTCCGGCATGAGCGCCGGTGCTACAACTGCAACGCCCTGGTCACATCAGACCAGATTGCCTGGAACCCCGGCGTTCCAGCGGACCCCATCAGGGGCAACGCACTCCAGCTGCGAAGCCGGTAGCCCGCGTGCGGGTGGCTTCCACCACAGACTCCGGACCGTTCCTGGAGACAACGCCCAGCGAGACGTCCCATGCAGCACCTGTCCCAGTTTCATCGGTGCCAACAGCCAGGAGCGAAGGACATCTCAGTGCGGACCTGCAGCAGGTGGACGGCCGGAGCAGACATCTCACCCCGGTCACAGGCTGTTGGCTTGCTGGATTCAGGAGCTGCAGTGACCCTGGTCCGACCTGATATGGTCCGGCCAGAGGAATTGATCCCAGGCCCTGGGATACAGATCACTGTGGCCGACGGAGAGCCACGTTTCCTGCAAGTGGCCAGAATCTTTTTGGATTGGGGGAGGGCCAGGGTGTGCGGGAGGTGTGGGTTTTACCCGGTTTGGATGCCGATGTTCTTCTTGGCAATGATCTGGGTCCGATGACCTGCACCTACGACCGAGTGCCCAAACCCGCTGCAGTGGCGGCGGTTACCCAGAGCCAGACAGCGGCAATGGCGGCGGCGCCAGTCTCCCAGCCTTTGGGACCAACGTTAGCGGAGGGCGCAGAGGAGCCCGGGGAGGTAAGCCAGGATCAGTTGCAACCACAAACTGACTTACTGTTTCCCCTCACCCTTCCCTATTCTCCGGACAATGACATGACTGGGGGGTGGCCAGAATTAGGAGCCCAGTTTAGGGAGGCAGTAAAGGCAGACCCTACCCTGGCCGGCGTGAGAATTCGGGCGTCCGAATCTCAGGCAGGGGAGGGCACTGAGCGCTGCCTATGGTATAAGGGACTCCTGTATAGAGAAGAAGGGAACTCTGGGATAGAGGAGGGATTGACCGGTAAGCGACAGCTAGTAGTGCCCCAGGGGTACCGACAGCAATTGTTATGAGTAGCTCACTCTATTCCGTTAGCGGGACATCAGGGTGTCAACAGAACGCGAGCCCGGTTATTACAGCGTTACTACTGGCCGGGGGCATCTCGAGATGTGGGCAATCAACTCGAGATGTGGGCAATTTCTGCTGCTCTTGTGATGCCTGCCAGCGAGTGGGTAAGGCGGGCGACCGTGTGAAGGCACCCCTGAAACCCCTACCGATAATAGGGGAACCCTTCCAGAAAGTAGCGATGGATCTTATAGGACCCCTTATGATTCCTAGCAGGTCAGGGAAGCGCTACATCCTCACGGTGGTGGATTTGGCCACCCGGTACCCTGAGGTGGTAGCGCTTGGCAACATAGATGCCAAGACAGTGGCAGCAGCTTTGCTGAACATTTTTTCCAGGGTAGGATTCCCTAGTTAGGTCCTAACCGATGAGGGGTCGCAGTTCATGAGTGAACTGTTACATTGTCTCTGGGAGGCATGCAGTGTACAGCACCGGCGCACTACCCCTTACCACCCCCAGACAAACGGATTATGTGAGAGGTTTAACGGTACCCTGAAGCAGATGCTTCGGACCTTAATAGTGCCGGAGGGGAAAGACTGGGAGATTCACCTGCAGCACTTGCTGTTTGCATACCGAGAGGTACCGCAAGAATCTACAGGCTTCTCCCCCTTCGAGCTACTATATGGCCGCAGGGTACGTGGACCTCTGGACCTATTCCGTGAGGGATGGGAAGGGGAGACTACTGCTACTGATGCTTCAGTGATCCACTATGTAGTAGATCTCCGAGACCGGTTAGAGATGCTCATGGGGCTGGCCCAGGACCACCTCAGGGCCGCTCAGACCAAGCAGAAGCAATGGTATGACTGGCATGCCCGTAACAGAGAATTCATCCCAGGACAGCAGGTGCTTGTTCTCAAACCCACTCGGGAGAACAAGTTAATGGCTGCCTGGTCGGGACCGTACCCGGTCATCCGAAAGGTGAATGAGTGCAACTATGTTGTACAGTTAGAGCCTGAGAGGCACAAGACATATCACATTAACATGTTGAAAGAGTACAAGCCACCGAGTATGGGAGCAGTAATGGCCATTTGTAGCCCACTGCTGGAGGATCCGGCGAGCAATGCTCTGCCTGATCTCCTAGGGGATGCTAGGCAGGGAAACACTGTGGAGCAGGTGGAGATAGGGGCACAGTTGAGTGCTAGGCAGAAGGGAGAAGCCAGGGACATGCTAGCTAAGTATAGGGCCCTCTTCACTGACATGCCAGGGACCACACATCTCACAAAACACCCAGTGCACACAGGGGTTCTGCAGCCTGTGCATAAGCATGCTTATAGAGTGTCAGCAGAGGTCAAGACAAGTATGGAGAGGGAGATAGAGGAGATGCTGACCCTAGGGGTTATTACTCCATCCCAGAGTCCTTGGGCAAGCCCGGTAGTTCTAGTCCCTAAGAAGGACAAGACCACCCGGTTTTGTGTGGACTACCACTTGCTCAACGCTGGGACGGTGTCAGATGCCTACCCCATGCCCCGCATGGATGAGTTACTGGATGAACTCGCGGGAGCAAGGTATCTGACCACTATGGATTTGAGCAAAGGCTATTGGCAAATCCCACTGACCCTGGAGGCTAGGGAGAAGTCAGCATTCATCACTCCAAGTGGCCTCTATGAGTTTTTCGTGATGCCATTTGGGATGAAGAATGCCCCGGCTACCTTCCAACGCCTGGTCAATAGGTTACTGGGAGGGATGCAGAGCTATGCCAGGGCTTACTTAGATGACATTGCTTTCTTTAGTAATTCCTAGGACTCCCATTTAGGACATGTAGCTGCGGTGCTAGATAGGATCAGGGAGGCTGGGCTTACCTTGAAACCCACTAAGTGTATGGTAGGGATGGCAGAGGTCCTGTACTTAGGGCACAGGGTGGGTGGAGGGCACCTCAAACCAGAGCCAGCCGAGGTAGAAGCCATAGTTCAGTGGCCTGTTCCAAAAACCAAGAAACAGGCCATGGCATTTTTGGGCACCGCAGGGTACTATAGGAAGTTTGTCCCACAGTACAGCGCCGTGGCCAAACCCCTGACTGATTTGACTAAAAAGCAACAGCCTGCGCTTATCACCTAGACTCCTGCCTGTGAAACTGCTTTCCAGGCACTGAAAACTGCGCTTGCTAGGGCCCCCATTCTGGCTGCCCCAGACTATACCAAACATTTCCTCATACATACTGATGCCTCGGACTATGGCATTGGGGCTTGTTGAGCCAAGTGGGGGACGACGGTAGAGAGCACCCTGTTGTGTACCTCAGCCGAAAACTACTCCCCAGAGAGGTGGCCTATGCCACCATTGAGAAAGAGTGCTTGGCAATTGTGTGGGCACTAAAAAAACTCCAGCCCTATGTGTATGGAAGGGCTTTCACGGTCCTCACAGACCACAACCCCCTGAGTTGGTTTCAGAGGGCATCAGGGGAGAATGCCAAGTTGCTAAGGTGGAGCTTGGCCTTGCAAGAGTTTGAGTTTACTATTCAGCACAAAAAGGGTAGTGAAAACAGCAATGCTGATGGACTTTCATGTCAGGACTATCCCTCTGAGACTGAGTTCGTTAAGGGTGCCAGCAGTGCCCCACTCCCCGTTAGGGCCAGTGGGACACAGGTCACCCATTAAGAAGGGGAGGTTTAGAGGGAGAAAGGGGGTGGCCTGGTATTAAAGGGTTTGCACCCCATATGGCCATCCCCTGACCTCACCAGAGAGACAAGGGGTTAACTGGACTGCGGTCAAGGGATGAGGTTTGCACCTTGTTATACCTTGAAAATGTATGTTCCCCTGTTCCCATGTTTTCATTATAAGAATGTATTTTAATGTTTTAAAGTGCATTTCTGTATCTCCAGTTCGGGAGGTCGCAGAGAGTTCATATTTGGCCAATATGTGGAGTCACTGTAGGCATTAAAAACTGGCAAAGGTCGACCCACTGAGTCCACCAGAATGGCACTTATTAATATGTGTAGATATTAAAGTGTATATGTATTTTATTTTTGAATCTGTTCTGAAAATGCAGACGCCATTTGCTAGGCTAATAGGTCATGAAGGCCAGATGGCTGAGTAGCCTAAGCACGGTGATCAAAAAGTAACTGCCTTGATTGTTACCCAATGTCTAGGGATTAAGTATTAGTCAATCAACAAACTCTGTTACCTGAGGGCATGGATTAGTCTGTTAGTCTCCATGTTAGATAATTGTTCACCAATAGGCTGTGTTCAATGTTAAGAATAGGGTTGCACAGGTATATAAACTATGTCAACCCTACAGTTTTTAGTTGAGCTTCTGATACCATCTTGAATGTCACTGGATTGCTGGAGTTGTGCTGGAGCTATGCTTCTGATACCATCTTGAAAGTCACTGGACTGTTGGAGAATTGCTATTGGATACTTCTCCATCCCCAAACCCTGAGTAAGTGTTATATTCTTGTCTGTTAATTGTACTATATTGATGTGTTCACCTTATTTAAGGAATAAATTATATTTTATTATATCTAAGCCTCGTTCAGTTCAACCCAGATATTTGGTGTTCATTATATCTTGTCATAAGCTACCGTGACACCCCTCTCCTTATTCCCCAAACTTGACCGCTAGCTAACTTATTTTATTGGCGATACAGCCGGCAGCTGAGTGTCCAGCAGCTGCGGCGAAGGGTCCCTCGTGGCCAAATGTAGAATCTACATTAAGTTTTTGGCCTCCAGAGCTAACCAAAGCTCCCCTCCTCACAAGATTCTCCCCCACATGCTCCCCTCTTCACCAGATTCTCCCCCACATCCTCCCCTCCCCCCCACATGCTCCCCTGCTCAGCAGCTTCTCAACCACATGTTCCCCTCTTCACCAGCTTCTCACCCACATGCTCCCCTCCTCACCAGCTTCTCACCCACATGCTCACCTCTTCACCAGCTTCTCACCCACATATTCCTCTCCTCACCAGCTTCTAACCCGCATGCTCTTCTCCTCACCAGCTTCTAACCCGCATGCTCTTCTCCTCACCATCTTCTCCCCCGCATGCTCCCCTCCTCACCAGCTTCTCACCCACATGCTCCCCTCCTCACCAGCTTCTCCCCAAGATGCTCCCCTCCTCACCAGCTTCTCACCCACATATTTCCATCTTCACCAGCTTCTCTCCTGCATTCTCCCCTCCTCACCAGCTTCTCCCCGCATGCTTCCCTCCTCACCATCTTCTCACCCACAAGCTCCTCTCTCACTCCCTCTCCACACCTGCATCTCTATCACTCTTCTCTCTCTGCCCAACTGCATATCTCTCTCTTCTCTCTCTCCCCACCTGCATATCTCTCCCTATTCTCTCTCTCCCCACCTGAATTTCTCTCACTCTTCTCTCTCCTTCTTCTCTATCTTCCCCCCCCGGCATCTCTCTCCCTCTTCTCTCTCACCCCACCTGCATGTCTCTCATCGTCTCTCTATCCCCACCTGCTTGCTCTGCTCCTGCCCCCGCTTCCTCCTTTGCCCTCCCTGCTGCAGACGCCACCAAACCCCAAAATGCACCGTGGGCCGCAGGTAACCACCCCTTAGACCACAGTTTTCCCACTCCTGGTTCAGAGGATTCCAAACCTCACGCATCTGGTCTCCATATGTACAGGACTTTTTATGTCCCACAGGTCTCTTCTTCATAAATTTTTCCAAAATCTCACAGGTCTCTTTTTCATGTGTGCTGAGCTTCCCAAATCTCACAGGTCTCTTCTTTGTCGCTCCATTAATAGGTGACACAAGTTACAACAAACTCACATATCTCAAGGACCAATACACCTACTGGAACTATCCACTACTAGGTGATGTTTAATCATTGGGGTTGAGGCTGATTTCTTACCATAGTTTTTGTAGGTTCTGTCTATGGTGGGAATTTCACCTCGACCACTGAAATCATCCGCTTGATGCACCAGGGCTTCTTTCACTGTTTGGTAACCTTTCAGCACCACCACTCGCCGCATCCCCAAGTAGACCGTAAACACACTGCCATAGGTTTCACTCAACTGTAATAACATTGTCAAAGAGCGGCAAAATTAGATTGTAACCTCTGCAGGGTAGGGACCCATTGGATCGGCACTCAAAGAGTGTATGTTAAAGAATAAAAGATACAGCAAAATCTTATAGTACAGTGTAGCTGGACTCTATTCACTTTCATTGTGCAATCCGTATGGATAATTTTTTCATCCTTATGGAGGATTTCACTGATACTGTAAGTTTTGGCTTTATCTTTTATTCTGTTACATATATTCTTTGAGTGCTGATCCAGCCCCTTGTTGTTCCTGTACTGTCTGAAAGCCTGCTGGTGGAGGCAGTGGATCTGGGCACCAATCCATAAGAAATAAGAACATTTTAAGGAAATGCTATTGGTGAGTTCTTTTTATTGTTTTTTTGTATATTATATTTTTTAAGCAAATGTGATTGAGGACTATACAGTTCATGGAAATACTCTGCTGAATTAAGGGTTGTAGCTACTCTGTACGCAATTCTAATTACAACGCCAGCAGAATGGGTGTGCATGTTCAGATGGGAGAATGAGTGACTCAGTGAGTGAAGACACTGACTAGCACAGAGTTTGAAGCAGGGGAACATGGTTCAATTCCTGTTGTTGGCTCCTTGTGACCTTGGGCAAGTCACTTTATCTCCCTGTGCCTCAAGCACCAAAACATAGATTGTAAGCTCCATGGGGCAGGGACCTGTGTCTGCAAAATGTCTCTGTAAAGTGCTATGTATATATAGCAGCGCTATACAAGCACATATTATTATCTGAGTATTTCGTTCTATATGTATGTGCAAGAAGAGCAATAACATTATTGATGTGGCTCTAATAAGGTTCTCCATCTTTGCCCCTTAGAGCGTGTGTGTGTGCATAATTGTGTTATTGTGTGTGCTGGTTGTGCATCATTTTTCTTTATGTGTGTTAAGGTGTATGTACTATGTGTGCATCAATGTGCTTGTGTATTAATGAACTTGTGCAGTGGTTAAAAAGCATCAGCTGCTGGCATTAGGGGTCAAATGGCAGAGGACACCATTAATACCGGTAAATGCACCTACTGTACAATTTTCCTGCCTGACTCCTCCATATAACACAACTCACCTCTAATAATGACTGCACCAGCTCCCCTCTCCTGAGCTGTAATAAATTCCCCAAAAATGGAAGAGGTGTCGGTCCTGGGGGCAGATTTCCTCTCCTTCCCCGTGTCTTCAGAGCTGAGTAGAAGAGCAGACAGGAGATGCAGATGACTATGGTCAGCGTTACAGATCCAGTGATATCCATTGCTAACCATGAGCTGAACAATACTCTTCAGGTCTTTTAGACGTGTTAACTGTAAGTCTGAGCTGTGAAAAATAGAACCAGTTTAAAGCACACGGTGTATCTTGAAATGCTTCCAATGCTAATACAGTTTCTGGCTTGACCTATTATTCTTGTCTGACTCAGCCCTCATTTTAAAATGTACTGTTTTGTGTTTGTTTAGACACAAAATAAAGTAAGCATCCAAATAAAAAATATTCAGTACAGTTCAACATAAAATCACATGTGTGTGTGTGTCTGTGTACAGATGCCGTGTTATTTAAGTTCATTTTGGGCGCAAGGAAACTGCAGCTGAACAGAGGGTTAAGTGTATTTGTGGGGGAGGGGGGGGTTGGGTTGGTAAGTGTATTTGTAGGGGAGTGGTAAGTGTATTTGTGGGGGAGTGGTAAGTTTATTTATGAGGGGGTGGTAAGTGTACTTGTGGAGGGGTGGTGGTAAGTGTATTTGTGGGGGAGGGGGGGTTGGGTTGGTAAGTGTATTTGTAGGGGAGTGGTAAGTGTATTTTGTGGGGGTGTTGGTAAGTGTATTTGTGGGGGAGTGGTAAGTTTATTTATGAGGGGGTGGTAAGTGTACTTGTGGAGGGGTGGTGGTAAGTGTATTTGTGTGGCAGTGTATTTGTGGGAGGTAATACGTATTTGTGGAGGTGGGGAATTGTATTTGTTGAGGGGGAATTATATTTAGGGGGTGGTGGTGTTTGTTTCTGGGGGGTGTAGTGGTGTCTGTATTTGCAGGGGGTATTTTTGTGTGTTGGGAGGGAGTTGTGGGGTGCGTTCCAGCTGGAGTGTCTCACCTGAATGTCTCAAGATCCGGTGGCCTGATACTGCTATTGTACTAAAGGGGAAGGGATCCGGTCCTGGGTTTAGCTGGAACTCACCATTACAGGGCTATAGAGGTTCCAGGCAAAGCTCTCCCTGAACAGCTATTGGAATCGCCTGGTTCTGAACTCAGACTCCTGTTTATCTTGATGCTGCTTGCCGTGCTGCTCTTCCCCTATTGGCTGTCTATGCTATTTAAGGTCAGCCCTTCCCCCCAGGAAGTGGCGGAGCATAGATCTTCTTGTATGTAACTGTGCTTGCCCTTACTTGGCCTTCTTGTGCTGTCTTGAAGCTTTTCTTATCCTGAAACCTCCTGCATCCAAAGGCCGTTCCTATGCTGTAAATCCTGTGCTAAAGCTTCCTATCCCTGGCAGACTTCGCCTTCATCACGCTGAAGCACTTTGCTGAATCGGGACACACAGATCCACTTCTAGTCTTGTGCTTCCAAAGTGGCCACGTCCGGATGTGACGTGATATGTGGAGTCAAGCAGAAAGATAAATCATAGTGCAAACTGATGACAAAAGGGACAAACACTAAACAAACAACAGATAAAACATAGTGCTAATTAACATCCCTCACATGTGCTAATTAAGTTTGTTGTACCAACCAGGTGACTTTCTAAATGTATATAAGTAAACTTACAACAGCCATTGCTGCTTGCAGCCTTTGCTCTTAAGCAGAAATGCTTTTAAGTAGAAATCTTTAAAGTAGTATGGAAGTTTAAAAAGGAAGTTCAAAAAGAAGTGGAAAAAGTGGACACAATCTACTGCTGCTGATTCCTGCATTTGAACTACGCTGGAAAGGAGGTTATCATCCCACACTGCACATCTCAACACATTGCTATTGCTGTGATGCCACCTTTACTTTTTATATTTACTGTAACCTCACTTATTTTCAAATTATGCACTTCCTTCCACCAGCCTCATCATGTCTCTAACTCTATTCATATTTCGCCATCTCTCCTTACTTCACCACTTCTCAGTTCACATGAACTCCTCTCTTACCTGCGCCCTCTGTCACCACACAGTTATGCCGCCTGCACTAAAACACACCCCTACAAATCATCCTCACACATCCTCTTTCTATCCATGCTTCTCCTCCTTGCTTCTGGGGATATCTCTCCCAATCCTGGTCCCTGCCTTATTTCTACTTGCTCTCGTCCTCGCCTTCCACATGCAATTTCTACTCCTTCTGGTGTCAACACCTCCAACCTCATACCCATCCCCTGCCACCCTCCCTCCTCTCTCCCTTTCTCCTGTGCCCTTTGGAATGCTCGCTCCCTCTCTAACAAGTTCCTCTCTGTACATGACTTCTTTCTCTCTCACTCCCTGCTTCTCTTTGCTATAACTGAGACCTGGCTCACTCAGTCTGACTCTGCTCTGGAAGCTGCCCTCTCCTATGGTGGCCTTTCCTTCTCCCACACTCCACGCCCTGGTGGCAGGGGTGGAGGCGTGGGGCTCCTGCTCTCCTCTCTCTGCCGTTACAGAACAGTTTCTATTCCCCCCTCTCTTGCTTTTCCCTCCTTCGAGGCTCACACAGTCCAGATCTTCTCTCCTCTCCCAGTCCATGTGGCGGTCATCTATCGCCCACCTTCCTCTACTCATCCCCCTTCTGCCTTTCTCTCTCACTTTGAATCCTGGCTCTCTTTCTTTCTCTCCTCAGACTCCCCTGTTCTTCTCCTTGGGGACTTCAAGTGCCACATTGATGACCCCTCTCTCCCTTGGGCTTCCCGCTTTCTTTCTCTAACCTCTTCTTTTGGCCTTCAACAGTGGACTGCTGCCAGCACCCACAAGGATGGCCACTACTTAGACCTGGTTTTCACTAAAAACTTCTCTCTCTCTGATTTCTCCATTTCCCCTTTTCCTCTCTCTGACCATCACCTCATCTCATTTTCTCTCTCTCGCTTCTCTCCATCTCCATCTCCATCTCGCCCTCGTTTTTGCAGAAACCTGCGCTCTATTAACCTCCCAGCTCTTGATTCCACTTTACGCTCCTCCCTCTCCTCTCTCAGTTCTGCTTCAGACCCTGACAACTTGGTCAGGAACTACAACTCTGCCTTATCTTCCTCTCTTGATCTTCATGCCCCACTTTCTCTCTGCCGTCCTCGCCCTTCTAACCCCAGACCCTGGCTAAACTCCCACACATGCATGCTGCGTTCCTCCACTCGTTCCTCTGAACGCCTCTGGAGGAAATCTCATACGCTCGCAGACTTCATTCACTACAAATTTATGCTATCCTGTTTCAACTCTGCCCTCTTTCAGGCTAAACAAACCTACTTTTCATCACTAATCAACACACACAAGTCTAACACACGCCGTCTCTTTTCTGTCTTTGACTCTCTACTCAGACCACCCTCAGCTGCCTCCTCTTCTTCCTCCATCTCACCTCAGGACTTTGCTGACTTTTTTAAGAAAAAGGTGGAGTCCATACGGCAGAACATCCCATCTGTTGCCTCCTCCCATCCCACAATGCTTCCCAACTCTCCTCCTGTCTTTCTTGACTCTTTTTCTGCTATCTCGGAGGAGGATGTGTCACTGCTGATCTCCTCTTCTCCCTCTACCACTTGCCCTCTTGATCCCATTCCCTCCCATCTCCTAAAACCTCTTGCTCCTTCTATAATCCCTACGCTCACACAGATCTTTAACTCTTCCCTCTACTCTGGTACCTTTCCTTCATCCTTCAAGCATGCAACCGTTATACCATTACTCAAAAACAGCAAGCTTGACCCTACCTGTCCTTCTAACTATCGACCTGTCTCCCTCCTGCCTTTTGCCTCCAAACTCCTTGAACGTCTTGTATTCTCTCGATTGCTACACTTTCTCAACACCTATTCTGTCCTAGACCCTTTACAAACTGGCTTCCGCACTGCTCATTCTACTGAAACAGCCCTCACTAAAATAACTGACGACCTCCACGCTGCCAAAGACAGAGGTCATTACACTCTGCTCATATTACTCGACCTCTCTGCAGCATTCGACACCGTGGACCACCCTCTTCTCCTTCACATTCTCCATACTCTTGGTATTCGGAACAAAGCTTTATCCTGGATCTCCTCTTACCTCTCCCGTCGTACCTTCAGTGTCTCTTTTGCTAACACCTCCTCCTCCTCTATTGATCTCTCTGTGGGGGTACCCCAGGGCTCTGTCCTTGGACCCCTTCTCTTTTCTCTCTACACACTCTCTCTAGGTGACCTAATCACATCTTTTGGGTTTAAATATCACCTCTATGCTGACGACACACAAATTTACCTTTCAACCCCTGACCTTACACCTGCTATACAGACCAAAGTTTCTGAATGCCTCTCTGGAATATCATCCTGGATGGCCATCCGCCGACTGAAACTTAACATGGCAAAAACAGAGCTCCTTATACTACCTCCCAAACCTGGCCCTACTACATCCTTCCACATTGCTATTGGAAATACGATCATTCACCCAGTAGCCCAAGCACGCTGCCTAGGGATCACACTTGATTCCTCTCTCTCATTCTCCTCTCATATTCAAAACGTTTCTAAAACTTGTTGCTTTTTCCTCCGCAATATCACAAAGATACGCCCTTTCCTCTGTTACTCAACAGCCAAAACTCTGACTCAGGCCCTCATTCTCTCACGTCTCGATTACTGCAACCTCCTGCTGTCCGGCCTTCCTACCTCTCACCTGTCTCCCCTACAATCTATCCTAAACACTGCTGCCAGAATCACTCTACTCTTTCCTAAATCTGTCTCAGCGTCTCCCCTGCTGAAATCCCTCTCCTGGCTTCCGATTAAATCGCGTATCTCACACTCAATTCTACTGCTCACTTTTAAAGCTTTACATTCTTCTGCCCCTCATTACATCTCAGCCCTAATTTCTCGCTATGCACCATCACGACTCTTGCGTTCTTCTCAAGGATGTCTTCTTTCTACCCCCTTTGTATCTAAAGCTTTCTCCCGCCTTAAACCTTTCTCACTTTCTGCCCCACACCTCTGGAATGCCCTTCCCCTCAATACCCGACTAGCCCCCTCGCTATCCACCTTTAAGACCCACCTTAAGACACATCTGCTTAAAGAAGCATATGAGTAGCACTGGATAATCATGGACACATGACACAAAGCTTGGCCCCCTGCAGACGCACTTACTAGTATTCCCTCCTACTGTCTCTGTACGTTCTCCCTACCTACCAATTAGATTGTAAGCTCCTCGGAGCAGGGACTCCTTCCTTAATGTTACTTTTACAGTATGTCTGAAGCACTTATTCCCATGATCTGTTATTTATATTTGTTATTTATATGACATGTATTACTACTGTGAAGCGCTATGTACATTTTATGGCGCTATACAAATAAAGACATACATACATACATACATACATACATAGTGCAACCTGCTACTATGGGGACATACAGTACAAACACTAGACAAACAACAAAGACAAATACAGGCAAGGCTCCCAGTTGAAGGCATCTGGCCGAAACGTGTACTGTAGGAGTGGGTGCTGTAGGCTGGATTCCCTGGTCTGTCCCCTCTTAGAGACACGTAATTATACTTTGAGCAGCTGCTCCATGCTTTTTCTTTGACACTGTGTTTTTCATGCCTAGGTGGAATGTGTTTCATGTCAGACAGTTTCTGGTGTATGCTTAACCCAGTCCTTCACCCACAGCTTTTGATTGCTGTATTGCTGTGTTCAGCCTTCTAGTGACCATTTTATATTATTCCCATGAATTGTGTAGTGGGTGATTTGATAGGTTGGATATAGCTTTTTTCTCCATACTGCAGCTATTTGCTACATTTGTAGTATAATCTCCCCCTTTGCTTGAGACCCTATTGGGTTGTGATTTTCTCATCTGAGATATTGTGTCCTAATTGATTTGCATGTTAGAGAGCGATTGCCATGTTTTACGTACAGGGGATCTATGCCTGATTTTAAATATTCTATGCTTTCTTTTATATTTGTTCTGTGACAGTTAATAAATAAATTGTGTATTTTTTTATATTCATATGGTATACTAGAGTGCTATAATTTTGGGCTCCTTTCTCTTCTTCTGTTTAACACATTACTAGGCCCAGGTAGCACCACTGACATACTATTAAGTATCTATATTATTGCAGTCAGTATTTAGTTACCTTTATCAGTCTTGTGGATGCGGGGTCCGCCCTCTCGCTTAGCATATATATATAAATATAAATATATATCAATATCTATATTTCTCAACCCGTTGTATGTATGTATGTCTTCCTGTCTGTCCTGTCCCTAGGGGCAATCACATTGGACCTTTGGCCCGTCACTCCGCCTCAGGCCAATGAGATGGCTCCTTTGGCCCGCCCGCCCCGCACACCTCTCATTGGCCGGTGTGGGCTAACACACACACACACACAGGCAGGGGAGGGGGGAATGAGGGACGGGGTTCTGCAGAATGTATCACCTCCCCCTCACTTCCCCAGGCAACCTACCCCACTCACTTCCCACCCCCTTCCCCCCCTCACCTCCCCCCTTCACCTCCCCACCCCCTTCCCCCCCCCTCACCTCCCCTCCTCACCTCCCTAACCTCCCCCCTCCCCCTCTCCCCTCCCCCCCACACCTTCACCTCCTCACCCTCCCCCCTCGACTCCCCCCCTCACCCCCTCCCCTCCCTCCCATCCCCCCCTCCCCTCCTCCCCTTCCTCCCTCCCCTCCCCCCCTTTCCCCCCCTTTCCCCTTCCTCCCCCCTTTCCCCTTCCTCCCCCTCCCCCCTCCCCTTCTCCCTCCCCCTTCCCCCCCTCATCCATTCCCCCTTCCCCCTCCCCTTTCCCCCTTTCAACTTCCCCCCTTCACCTCCCTTAACCCCCCCTTGACCTCCCCTCACCCCCCTTCACCTCTCCTCACCCCATCTCCACCTCTCCTCGCCCCCCCTACACCTCCTGTCACCCCTCCACCTCCTGTCACCCCCCTCCACCTCCTGTCACCCCCCCCCCCACCTCCTATCACCTTCCCCCCTCCACCTCCTGTTACCTTCCCCCCTCCACCTCCTGTCACCTCCCCCCCTCCACCTCCTGTCACCTCCCCCCCTCCACCTCCTGTCACCTCCCCACCTCCACCTCCTGACACCTCCCCCCCTCCACCTCCTGTCACCTCCCCCCTCCACTTGTCATCTCCCGCCCTCCACCTCCTGTCACCTCCCCCCCTCCACCTCCTGTCACTGCCCCCCTCCACCTCCTGTCACCTCCACCTCCTGTCACCTCCCCCCTCCACCTCCTGTCACCTCTCCCATCACTTCCCTTCACCCCACCTCCCCCCTTCCCCCCCACCTCCCCTCACCCCCTACCTCCCCTCCCCCCCGCCCCCCCCACCTCCCCCACCTCCCCTCCCCCCTGCCCCCCCACCTCCCCTCCCCCACTCACCTCCCCTCCCCCCTTCACCTCCCCCCCTTCACCTCCCCCCCTTCACCTCCCCTCCCCCCTTCACCTCCCCTCCCCCTTCACCTCCCCTCCCCCCCTTCACTTCCCTCCCCCTTCACCTCCCCCCTTTCACTTCCCTCCCCCCTTCACTTCCCTCCCCCCTTCATCTCCCCCACCTTCACTTCCCTCCCCCCTTCACCTCCCCCACCTTCACTTCCCTCCCCCCTTCACCTCGCCTCCCCCCCTTCATCTCCCCTCCCCCCTTCACCTCCCCTCCCCCCCTTCACCTCCCCCCTTCACTTCCATCCCCCCTTCATCTCCCCCACCTTCACTTCCCTCCCCCCTTCACCTCCCCCACCTTCACTTCCCTCCCCCCTTCACCTCTCCCACTTCACTTGCCTCCCCCCTTCACCTCCCTCCCTTCACTTCCCTCCCCCCTTCACCTCCCCCCCTTTACTTCCCTCCCCCCTTCACCTTCCCTCCACCCCCTTCACCTCCCCCCTCCACCTCCCGTCACCCCCCTCCATCTCCCGTCACCCCCCCTCCACCTCCCTTCCACTCCCCCTTCACCTACCCCCTTCACTTCCCTCCCCCCTTCACCTACCCTCTTCACTTCCCTCCCCCCTTCACCTCCCCCCCTTCACTTCCCTCCCCCTTCACCTCCCCCCCTTCACTTCCCTCACCCCTTCACCTCCCTCCCTTCACTTCCCTCCCCCCTTCACCTCCCCCCTTCACTTCCCTCCCCACTTCACCTTCCCTCCACCCCCCCTTCACCTCCCCCTCCAGCTCCCGTCACCCCCTCTCCACCTCCTGTCACCCCCCCTCCACCTCCCTTCCACTCCCCCTTCACCTACCCCTCCTTCACCTCCCCCCCTCTACCTACGCCCCTTCACCTCCCTGTACCCCCCCACCTCCACCGATCCCCCATCTCCCCCTTCCCCCAACTACCCCCCTTCCCCCACCTTCCCACCTTCCCCCACCTTCCCACCTTCCCCCACCTCCCCCCTTCCCCCACCTCCCCCTTCCACTTCCTCCCTCCCCCTTCAACTACTCCTTCCCCCTTCACCTTCCCTCCCTCTACCCCCCCTTCACCTCCACCCCTTCACCTCCCCCCTTCACATCCCTGTCCCCCCCACACCTCCACCCTTCCCCCACCTCCCCCACCTCCCCCTTCCCCCACCTGCTCCCTTCCCCCACCTCCACTTCCCCTACCTCCCCCTTCCCTTTCCTCCCCCCTTCCCCTTCCCCCACCTCCCCCCTTCCCCCACCTCCCCCCTTCCGCCACCTCCCCCCTTCCCCTTCCCCCACCTCCCCTTTCCCCACCTCCCCCCTTCCCCTTCCCCCACCTCCCCCCTTCCCCCACCTCCCCCCTTCACCTTCCCCCACCTCCCCCCTTCACCTTCCCCTTTCCCCACCTCCCCCTTTCCCCTTCCCACACCTCCCCCCTTCCCCCACCTCCCCCTTCACCTTCCCCCACCTCCCCCTTCACCTTCCCCTTCCCCCACCTCCCCCCTTCCCCTTCCCACACCTCCCCCCTTCCCCTTCCCTCAACTCCCCCTTCCCCCACCTCCCCCCTTCCCCTTCCCCCACCTCCGCCCTTCCCTCTTTCCCCACCTCCCCATTCCCCCACCTCCCCCCTTCCCCACCTCCCCCCTTCCCCTTCCCCCACCTCCCCCCACCTCCCCCCTTCCCCTTCCCCCACCTCCCCCCACCTCCCCCCTTCCCCCACCTCCCCCCACCTCCCCACTTCCCCCTTTCCCCACCTCCCCCCTTCCCCCACCTCTGCCCTTCCCCTTCCTCCCCCCTTCCCCACCTCCCCCCTTCCCCCACTCCCCCCTTCCCCTTCCCCCACCTCCCCCCACCTCCCCCCTTCCCCCACCTCCCCCCACCTCCCCACTTCCCCCTTTCCCCACCTCCCCCCTTCCCCCACCTCTGCCCTTCCCCTTCCTCCCCCCTTCCCCACCTCCCCCCTTCCCCCACTCCCCCCTTCCCCTTCCCCCACCTCCCCCCTTCCCCTTCCCCTTCCTCCCCCCTTCCCCACATCCCCCCTTCCCCCACTCCCCCCTTCCCCCACCTCCCCCCTTCCCCTTCCCCTTCCCCTTCCCCCACCTCCCCCCTTCCCCTTCCTCCCCCCACCTCCACCCTTCCCCTTCCTCCCCCCACCTCCCCCCTTCCCCTTCCTCCCCCCTTCCCCTTCCCCCACCTCCCCCCACCTCCCCCCTTCCCCCACCTCCCCCCACCTCCCCACTTCCCCCTTTCCCCACCTCCCCCCTTCCCCCACCTCTGCCCTTCCCCTTCCTCCCCCCTTCCCCACCTCCCCCCTTCCCCCACTCCCCCCTTCCCCTTCCCCCACCTCCCCCCTACCCCCACTCCCCCCTTCCCCTTCCCCCACCTCCCCCCTTCCCCTTCCCCTTCCCCCACCTCCCCCTTCCCCTTCCCCTTCCCCCACCTCCACCCTTCCCCTTCCTCCCCCCACCTCCACCCTTCCCCTTCCTCCCCCCACCTCCCCCTTCCCTTCCTCCCCCCTTCCCTTCCTTCCCCTTCCCCCAACTCCCCCCACCTCCCCCCTTCCCCCACCTCCCCCCACCTCCCCACTTCCCCCTTTCCCCACCTCCCCCCTTCCCCCACCTCTGCCCTTCCCCTTCCTCCCCCCTTCCCCACCTCCCCCCTTCCCCCACTCCCCCCTTCCCCACCTCCCCCCTTCCCCCACTCCCCCCTTCCCCTTCCCCCACCTCCCCCCTTCCCCTTCCCCCACCTCCCCCCTTCCCCTTCCTCCCCCCCACCTCCACCCTTCCCCTTCCTCCCCCCACCTCCCCCCTTCCCCTTCCTCCCCCCACCTCCCCCCTTCCCCTTCCTCCCCCCTTCCCCTTCCTTCCCCTTCCCCCAACTCCCCCCACCTCCCCCCTTCCCCCACCTCCCCCCACATCCCCCCTTTCCCCTTCCCCCCTTCACGCGCCCGCCCTTCTGCCTTTCGATGTGCCACACAGCCACCGCACGCACTGAGCAGACACCCGCCACACTCGACACACACCCGCCGCCTCTCACCCACCCCACACACTCGACACACACCTGCCGCCTCCTGCCCCTATGCACCAACATCACTGACCAGCTGTCGCCCTCACTCGCCACACACCCGCCGCCTCACACCCTAGCGGGACCCCCACCCACAGCCAGCACTCACTACCCACACCCCACCCGTACTGAACACCCACCCGCCGCCTCACACATGCTCACACCCTAGCAGGACACATGCCTCACATTTTCACATCACTTATGTCACCAAAATCTACATTGTACTGTGGTGTGTTTACAATAAACCATTTTTACACAACATCGTATTACATTTTATTCCATCTTTCTTTTCAACATTATTCTCCAACCTTTACAACAAATACTCAATCTATTGTTCCACCATTTATAAATAATACTACCTATTACGCATTTACATCCCGGGCAACGCCGGGTATATCAGCTAGTATATATATATATATATATATATATATATATATATATGTATAGAAGAGAGAGGAGAGTGCGCACGCCCCATAGTATAAAACTGTAAATCTATTGAGGGGAAGGGGAAGAGGGGGGGGTAAAAAATGCACTCACAAAGGTACAGAGTAAAAAAGCATGTCGTGATAATAATCACCACCATCCAGTAGCTGCGCTTCGTTCTTGAGATACCCCCGATCACGAACGGGATAAGCCACAGTCCTAACAGATGTCCAGGGCAAGTGGATAGTGCCAGTGATAACTCCGATACAACACAAATATTTACCAGATGTTGGTCCGGAAAACAGAGACAGCACACAGCCAGGAAAGTACAAAAAAACTGTATTCATAAGAAGTACATTCTTATGAATACAGTTTTTTTGTACTTTCCTGGCTGTGTGCTGTCACTGTTTCCCGGACCAACATCTGGTAAATATTTCTGTTCATGTGTGCATATGAGATAAACATCAGTGGATCATCAGTTTACAGTGTGCCAACTGCCCTTGTTTTTTGTATATATATATATATATATATATATATATATATATATATATATATATATATATATATATATTGTGAAAACGGCTTACTCCGGGGCTCCGCCGTCTGTCCGAGACTGTTAGAACACGGTCTTTTAGGGTAGGTTAAATGATGAGGCGTCACGTGCTGTTCCTTTAAACAGGCTATGCCTGGTTTATTCAGTCCCAGGCACTGAGACTGCCACAGTGCATACAATAGAAACACAGCAAAACAAAAAGCTGCTCACCTGAGCGATAACTTAACTTAGATATTCCCTGACTCAGGGTTGGAAGTGGCTTGTCCACTTCCACCAACAAAATAAGTAACTTTGCAGTCTTAGACAAAACGAACAGAATGATTAAACCTGTTTGGGGAGAGGCTTCTTCCCCTCTCTACTTCAGCAGCCTTCCTGTCTCCAGGCTCTTGGGGGAGAGGGGAGAGGAAACAGGAAATAGGTCTTAAGTACCTGATTTCTAATTAGCATGACAGGTGACAGAAATCAGGCAGCAGACAAACTGTGGAATGGAGTGCATGTATTATGAGGCTGCACTGTTCAGCATAGACAGGATAGAAACTGTTCAGTATCCTAGGAGCCCTATATATGGAATTTATTACCATCCCCTGGTTTCTGTCACATATCCTCCCCCCCAGCTCAGACCTCGAGGGATGAGCGACCATGGATATTAGGGAGTGCATGCTTGACAACCCGTCGGCATTGCCATGTTTGTGCCCTGACCTGTGTTCCACAGAAAATTTAAAGGGTTGTAGGCTTAGTAACCACCTGGTCACTCTAGCATTCTTCTCTCTGTTTTGACACATTCAGGTAAGGGGTGCATGAACTGTGACCAACCGGAATTTTCTCCCCAACAGATAGTATTTGAGCGTCTCTACATCCCACTTTATTGCGAGACACTCTTTCTCGACTATGGAGTAATTTTTCTCCTGGGGATTTAGTTTCCTACTTAAATAAAGGATGGGGTGCTCCTCACCTTGAGACTCCTGGGAGAGTACCGCCCCCAGCCCTACCTCAGATGCGTCGGTTTGGACTATGAACTCTTTGGAGAAGTCAGGTGTGACCAACACTGGTTGGGCACAGAGAGCTTCTTTCAGGCTTCTAAAGGCCTGTTCGGTTTCGGGGGAC
This sequence comes from Ascaphus truei, assembly GCF_040206685.1. Lineage (NCBI taxonomy): Eukaryota > Metazoa > Chordata > Amphibia > Anura > Ascaphidae > Ascaphus > Ascaphus truei. The sequence goes on along the minus strand of NW_027454205.1, from coordinate 30,654 downwards.
CACTTTACCATTAGCGGTCCTCTTGCTTTTGTGAGGTCGGTTAGTGGGGTTGCCTTAGTTGAAAAATTGGGAATAAACCTGCTATAGTAGCCAATGAATCCCAAAAAGGTCCTTACTTGTTTTTTTGTAACTGGCCTTGGCCAATTTTGTATTGCCTCTACTTTGAGTGTTTGGGGTTTGCGTAACCCTCTGCCAATAGAATACCCCAGATACTTGGCCTCCTCCAAACCAATAGTGCATTTAGCGGGGTTAGCAGTTAGTCCGGCAGACCGAACTGCGTCGAGCACAGCTTGGACCTTTGGAAGGTGGGATTGCCAATCTTCACTATGGATTACCACATCATCCAGGTAGGCAGCAGCATACCGAGCATGTGGTTTTAAAATTTTATCCATCATTCTTTGGAATGTGGCGGGAGCTCCATGTAAGCCAAAAGGCAGCACCTTATACTGAAAGAGGCCGTCTGGGGTTGAGAAGGCTGTCTTTTCTTTTGCCCTTTCTGTGAGGGGAACCTGCCAGTACCCTTTTGTTTGGTCTAGGGTTGTGAAATATCGGGCTTTGCCCAGTCTCTCTACAAGTTCATCCACCCTGGGCATAGGATAAGTATCAAATTTTGACACCGCGTTTAGTTTCCGGTAGTCATTACAAAACCTTGTTGTACCGTCTGGCTTAAAAATATAGGGCTGTTCCACCCACTTTGGGATTCCTCAATTACGCCTAGTTTTAGCATTTTTTTAACCTCTAAACTTATAGCCTCTCTTTTGGCCTCTGGGATTCGGTACGGTTTAAGGTTAACTCGGACCCCCGGTTCAGAGACTAGGTCATGTTCAATTACGCTAGTTCTACCTGGCTGTGTAGAGAAGACTTCTTTGTTTCTTCTCACTAAATTCTGGACCTCTCGTTTCTGATGAACGGACAGGGTTTCAGCTATGCTAACCTCTGGGTCAGTTTCTTAATTCTCTGACGGACCTGGGGGTACTAGGGTTAACAAGACCTCTCTATCTTTCCAGGGCTTAAGTAGGTTTATATGGTAAATTTGCTCAGGTTTCCTCCTACCTGGCTGTCTTATCTTATAATTTACTTCTCCCACTCTTTCCAAGACCTCATATGGCCCATGCCACTTAGCAAGGAATTTACTCTCTACGGTGGGAACCAGAACTAGTACTCTATCACCTGGAAAAAAAAATCTGACCCTAGCACCCTTTATTATACGTATTCCTCTGTGCTTCTTGAGCTTTTTCCATGTGTTCCCTCACTATAGGTAGGACTGCAGCAATGCGGTCCTGCATCTGGGCAAGATGCTTTATTACACTTCTGTAAGGGGTAACCTCGTGTTCCCAAGTCTCTTTGGCTATATCCAGTAAGCCCCTTGGGTGTCGGCCATACAATAGTTCAAATGGGGAGAAGCCTGTGGATGATTGGGGAACTTCCCTAATGGCAAATAACAGGTATGGCAACAAACAATCCCAGTTTTTCCCATCCTTATCGACCGCCCGGCGTAACATGCTCTTTAAGGTTTTATTGAACCGTTCCACTAAACCATCTGTTTGTGGATGATAGACTGAGGTTCTGAGATGCTTGATTTTTAGGAGTTTACATAGCTATTTTGTTACTTGGGACATAAATGGTGTTCCCTGGTCAGATAAGATCTCTTTAGGAATTCCAACCCGGGAAAACAGAACTACTAACTCTTTTGCTATGTTTTTAGCAGAGGTGCTACGTAGGGGAACTGCCTCCGGATATTCGGTGGCATAATCTAATATTACCAATATATGCTTATGTCCCCTAGCAGACTTTATTAGGGGTGCTACTAGATCCATAGCAATCCGGTCAAATGGTACATCAATTATGGGAAGGGGTACCAATGGGCTGCGGTACGCTTTGAACGGGGCGGTGATCTGACATTCTGGGCATGAGGAGCAATAGTTTGTAATTTCTGCCAGAACCCCAGGCCAATAGAAGCTTCGGAGAACCTTTTCTTTTGTCTTTTCCACCCCTAGGTGTCCCTCCAATGGGTGACTATGTGCGAGGTGTAATACTACATTACGGAATGTCCGTGGTACCAAAATTGTTTAGTTGTAACTGATTTCCTTTTATCAACCCGATATACTAGGTCATTCTCTACCTCGAAGTAGGGGTAGGCAAGTGACCTATCTGGTTGGCCAGGAGTACTATTCTGGTCCCGTATATTCCCCCTTGCTGCCGCTAATGTGGGGTCTTCCCACTGGGCCTTCTTAAAACTCCCAGGACTGACCTCTAGGTCAGCGAGGGTCTTATCCTGTTCTGGGGTGGTAAGTGCCTGTTCAACATCTTGATTTGGGGTATTCCCTACCAAGGTAGCCATGGGGAAGGGAATTTTACAGCACTCCTCCTTTTCCCCTTTCTTATTTGGGCCCTCGTCAACCTCTATTTCTGAAAAAGGGAATGGATTTGTTTCTTCTGTTACTTTGTTATGGCCCGCTATTGAACTCTGGGCGCTATTCTGAGAGGAGGACCACATTTTTAGAAAATGGGGAAAAACGGTCCCTATTAACACATCATGTGCCAGTTTGGGTACAATACCCACTTTGAAATCTAAAGAACCAAACTCTGTTTAAAAAAAAACATCAACAGTGGAATATTCATGATTATCCCCATGTATACAACAAATTGCCACTCTTTGTGAACTGTTTACCTGTTTCTTCTTAATGGGCAACAGGTATTCGGACACTAGTGTGACCATGCTCCCAGAGTCAAGAAGTGCCCGAACCCTCTTACCATTAACCTTTACAAATGCCCACAAATGGTTATTCAAGGGGTCCTCTGGGCTAGGGCCCATACATTGGGACCACAGCGAATAAGGTTCAACGCTGTTGCATTGCATGGGTTCAGCATTTAGTGGGCAGACTTTCGCGGTGTGGCCCCTCTCATAACAATTTACACATTTAGGTACATAGTCTGTGTCCCACTTAGAGCCTTTTTTCGGCTCCCCATGTTGGCTGTTGCCCTTAGTGTGCGAGCCACTGTTGCTGGTGCTGTGTGCAGGCGGTCGTCGCTCTTCAGCCCCCCTTAACCCCGGTACCCTTTTACCGTCTCTGGAAGAGTCCTGGAACCTTGGGTAGTGGGGTTGCGGGTGCTCTTCTGCTGCATTGTACCTTTCTACGAGGGCCACAAGCTCATCTGCATTGTGGGGGTCACTCTGACTGACCCAACGGTGTCGGGCAGAGGGAAGTTTCCTCAAGAACTGGTTCATGACCAACCGTTCCACGATGTGGCTTGCTGAGTTGATCTCGGGTTGTAGCCACTTCCGGGCGAGGTGGATGAGGTCATACATCTGGCTTCGGGTAGCTTTATCCATCTTGAAGGACCTTTGGGCACGAACAGCCGTGGTTACGCTGAGGCGGGCGAGGATCTCGAACTTCACTTTTGCATAGACGTAAGCTTCGGCTGGCTCTAGATCAAAGTAAGCCTTCTGGGATTCGCCGCTTAAGAAGGGTGCGATTAGACTGGCCCACTCAGCTTCTGGCCATCCCTCTCTCTGTGCCGTGCGTTCAAACGTGAGAAGATAGGTTTCCACATCATCCGAGGGCCCCATCTTCTGAAGGTAGTGGCTTGCCCTGATCATTTTCGGGACCGGGGCTGCCTCTGCCAGTGGAAGGTTACTGATAGTCTCCCTCAGGATCTCGAGTTCCTGCTGTAAGCCCTGGGCGAACCGTTGTTGCTCCACTCTCAGCAAGCGGTTTGTCTCTTGCTGGTTTGCATTCGAGTTTTGCAGAGCCGCATTCGCCTGTTGTTGGTTTGCATTAGTCTCTTGCTGGGCTATTAACAGCTGTTGCTGGGTTTCATTTGCCTGTTGCAGGGCTGCATTAATCTTTTGCAGGGCTTCATTCGCGTCTTTCTGGACAGCGACATTGCGTACCAGCGCACTCACCACGTCTTCCATCTTGTTTGGAGAGGAAAAAAAACTTTTTTTTTCAATGTTTTTTAACCTGCAGAACTTTTAGTGTTCTGCCCACATTCTCCACCATATGTGACAAACGGCTTACTCCGGAACTCCGCCGTCTGTCCGGGACTGTTAGAACACGGTCTTTTAGGGTACGTTAAATGATGAGGCATCACATGCTGTTCCTTTAAACAGGCTATGCCTGGTTTATTCAGTCCCAGGCACTGAGACTGCCACAGTGCATAAAATAGAAACACAGCAAAACAAAAAGCTGCTCACCTGAGCGATAACTTAACTTAGATATTCCCTGACTCAGGGTTGGAAGTGGCTTGTCCACTTCCACCAACAAAGTAAGTAACTTTGCAGTCTTAGACAAAACGAACAGAATGATTAAACCTGTTTGGGGAGAGGCTTCTTCCCCTCTCTACTTCAGCAGCCTTCCTGTCTCCAGGCTCTTGGGGGAGAGGGGAGAGGAAACAGGAAATAGGTCTTAAGTACCAGATTTCTAATTAGCATGACAGGTGACAGAAATCAGGCAGCAGACAAACTGTGGAATGGAGTGCATGTATTATGAGGCTGCACTGTTCAGCCTAGACAGGACAGAAACTGTTCAGTATCCTAGGAGCCCTATATATGGAATTTATTACCATCCCCTGGTTTTTGTCACAATATATATATAGTGACGTCTCAGTCCCAGCGTCGGATCTTTTGTCCAGATCAAAGGCAGGAAACACTGTACTTTCTAAGCAGGGGTTTATTTACAGGGTACAAAGCAGGTACAGGGTTAATTCATAAAACAAAACAGAAACAAAAGACTAACTCCTTCTAGGAGTACTGACTAATACTGCTTAGTCCCTAACTAATCATGGGAGAACTAAACTCTTTCCCCACTTTACCCAGTGTACCTGCAGCAGGTCCCCTTTCAGTCTCTCACAGGGCTGTCTGTGTGTGCCTTCAGATTAGTATAGCAGCAGCGTCTCTCACCCTTTCTGTGTCACTCTCAACAGTGGGTTTCTGGCAGCATGGGGGGGTGGGAGGGGGAATCTCTGTATCACTTCCTGACTATACAGGCTAGGCTAATTAGCTCATTAACTCGCAGCTGAACAGACCTTTCCAGAAGGATTAACTCTATGAGAGCTATAAAGTCCACAACTGCCCCATTCTTGCCCTTAGAGGGCAGTGATCAAATATCCCTCCCCCCAGCGAAATATTGTCCTGTGAGCGGCCCATGCACTATCCCGTGCACCAACCTCTTTGTCAGACATGTCTGACATCCACCTCTTCTTAAAGGTTTTCTTCATATTAGTCCTCCTGCTTAGCAGTAATAGAGTCCAGCATAGTGTCCCACTCAATCTTCAGAGCTTCGAGCTCTTCTCCTACAGTGGCGATCAGCTTTAATCTAAAGCGGCCGCCACCGCGGTATTTTAAAAACACGGGCTTTTTTTTTTTTTTTGGCGCCGCAGGCTCTTCCATTGTTCAGCACCATTAGCGCTGAATGGAGAAACGGCCGGGCGCACGGCCGCAAGATGCGGCTGGCACGCGGCCAAGTTCGGTGGCTTTAAAAAAAAGCCCCGAACAATTGCGGGAAAAATGGCGAATAAACTTGATCGCTACAGTAGGTCACGCTGTTGTTTCTCTGCCTTCTTGCGGCCAGCACGCTCAGACTCCAGTTCCTTCCTCAGGTCTTGAAGCTGTCCTTCTATACTTCTTTTCTGGCTCAAGGCAGCTGCCAGTTCAATTCCTCTCAGGGCCTTCATCTTTTCCCGGTGCTTGCTCTGGGTTTGTGTCAGCGCATCCTTCAGATTTTGGATCTCTGTAGTTTTTGTCGCTAGGATTGCCGCTGCTTCTGTTTTCCATGCCTCTTTCTCCTGGGTTTACTGATTGTTGGTGATGGAGCAGGCTCTCTGCTTCTCCAGCTCTTTCTGCAGCTTGAGGTTGTCCTCCTTTATAGCTGTGAGTTGCTGGGACGTGTGTTCAGTTATCCACTTTAGCTCTAGAAGCCTTTTTATCCAACTTCAGTTTTTCAGATTCCAAGGTTTGGACATTTTTAGTTTTTTCGTATTCTGCTTCCAGTGATGCTCGGGTAAGGCTCAGGGTGGCCTTCAGCTCATCCTGCTGCTCGGCGGGGACCCACTGGGTACTCAGTCGCTCCTGTAGCACTTGCTGCTTTACTTTACCCAGCTCTGTTTTTAACGTGCAGACCTTTCGCTGAGAAACTTCTAGCTTGCCGATGAGGCGATGAACGTCTTGTTGGGACACCTCATAGAACCGTTTCCAGTCAACACACTTTTGGTCTGACTCACTTAGATTTCTGCTTATGGCGGTATCGGTAGCCTTTGTCATACCAAGGCTAGTAGTCACTCCTGTGACGATTGCGCCAAGCGCTCTGTGTTGTAGTCCACCTCTGGTCCTTTCTGATGCCACGGGGTAAACTTTCCCTGCAGCTTCTGTTACACACGGAGGTTGTCCTTTACGCGGGCCCACATAGGAGTCCTCATCGTCCTCTTCTGAATTGCAAGAACTGTGCTGAACCGTAGAAACCCAGTGCGAACCATGCCCCACAGAAAAGTTACATTCCATTGGTTCCGCGTTCCGAGGGCAAACTGCGGCCACATGTCCAAGTTTATGGCATTTGTAGCACTCTATATACCTTCCAAAACTGGGTCGGTGTTTTGTCTCCAGTCTACCGAGAACAACGAGACCAGAGTCCCTCCTAGGTGCTGTGGGCTTCCTACTCCTTTACGCAAGTCAATGAGTCCTTGGGGATTCCTTTTCGGATGAACAGTCTTATCGGACCTCCTGGAGCACAGGAAGCGAGAACCGGAGCACTCATCTGGAATTGAACTCTTGAACATCTCCTCGGCAGTCAAGTAACATTCGACTAAAGCGACCAACTGTTCGGCATCTTTGGGGTCACTCTGGCTCACCCACTTCTGTATGGTGCGGGGGAGACCCCTCAGGAACCGGTCTATATATATATACCAATCCTAGTCCCTGCCTTATTTCTACATGCTCTTGTCCTTGCCTCCCACATGCAACTTCTACTCCTTCTGGTGTCAACCCCTCCAACCTCATACCCATCCCCTGCCACCCTCCCTCCTCTCTCCCTTTCTCCTGTGCCCTTTGGAATGCTCGCTACCCCTCTAACAAGTTTCTCTCCGTGCATGACTTCTGTCTCTTTCACTCTCTGCTCCTATTCGCTATAACTGAGACCTGGCTCACTCAGTCTGACTCTGCTCTGGAAGCTGCCCTCTCCTATGGTGGCCTTTCCTTCTCCCACACTCCGTGCCATGATGGCAGAGGTGGAGGCGTGGGGCTCCTGCTCTCCTCTCTCTGCCGCTATCGAACCCTTCCTATTCCCCCTTTTTTGCTTTTCCCTTCTTTGAGGTTCACACAGTCCAGATCTTCTCACCTCTCCCTTTCCACGTGGCAGTCATCTATCTCCCACCTACCTCTACTCATCCCCCTTCTGCCTTTCTCTCTCACTTTGAATCCTGGCTCTCTTTCTTCCTCTCTTCAGACTCCCCTGTTCTTCTCCTTGGGGACTTCAACTGCCACATTGATGACCCCTCTCTCCCTTGGGCTTCCCGCTTTCTCTCTCTAACCTCTTCTTTTGGCCTTCAACAGTGTACTGCAGCCAGCACCCACAAAGATGGCCACTACCTAGACCTGGTTTTCACTAAAAACTTTTCTCTCACCGATTTCTCTTTTCTCCTTTTCCTCTCTCTGACCATCACCTAATCTCATTTTCTCTCTCCCGCTTCTCCCCCTCTCCGTCTCCATCTAGCCCTCGTTTTTGCAAAAACCTGTGCTCTATTAATCTAAGGGCTTTTGATTCCACTTTACGCTCCTCCCTCTCCTCTCTCAGTTCTGCTTCAGACCCTGACAACCTTGTCAGGAACTACAATTCTGCCTTATCCTCCTCTCTTGATCTACATGCCCTGCTTTCTCTCTGCCGTCCTCGCCTTTCTAACCCCAGATCCTGGCTAAATTCCCACTCACGCATGCCGAGTTCCTCCACTCGCTCCTCTGAACGCCTCTGGAGGAAATCTTATACGCTAGCAGACTTCCTTCACTACAAATCTATGCTGTCCTGTTTCAATTCTGCCCTCTCTTAGGCTAAACAAACCTACTTTTCATCACTAATCAACACGTACAAGTCTTACCCACCCTGACTATTTTCTGTCTTTGACTCTCTACTCAGACCAACCTCGGCTGCCTCCTCTTCTTCCTCC
>NW_027454205.1:0-15000 GCF_040206685.1 Ascaphus truei | reverse complement strand
TGTACTGCTGAAAGGAATTTAAACTCCAACCCATATCTGCCATAAAATCTAAATACACTTTAAGGGAAATAGGTTAAAATCGAAATGTATTGCACATTGTTTATTTCCATTTCCCAGCATAGATCGTTTTAGTTAGATTTAGATGTCCGGAGGTTTTAGTAGTATGTGTAAATCATTTGTCAAGTGCGCATGTGTAGAGATGCGCACAGAGGTTTATTGTATTAATGATGGATTAAAGGGACTACTTAAAACCAGAGTAGCTATCCCTCCATCATACACCCCTGAAGTAGCGAGTGAACTCACGAAATGCGTAGCATTAATCCGGGTTGGCCCCGTCCTGTCAAAGGTATTCAGCTCATTGATGCTGACAGCCTCCTGCTGACTCCCAGAACACCAGAACTGGATATGTTCCTTCTCGCGAGATTTGAGAGTTAGAGCAAGTGGAGACAGCAAGAGGCAGCAGGAGAATTTTCCGCAGATACCGGCACCTTTCAGCTCCGTCCTTGTGGGGAAACAACTTGCCTGCACCAGCTGGTCTGAGACACAGTAAACCACATTGGATTTTCGGGCTGTCATTGCCACGGTTGAGAGAGGATATTCTCTATTAACATAAACAATGCGCATATCCTACCTGCGTCTCGTAAGTAGGACTCACACTTTACGTAGCGGACCACCATCGGATCTTAATTGCATTACTCTTTATTGTTGATGTTATTGCATTTTATTATCTAATTTTAAATAAATGTACCCCCCCTTTTATCTCTTATCTATCATTTCCATGTTTTGATCTAACACCTCTAAGTCATCATATCTAGCACAAAGCGTTTACAAAAAAGTATTATATATGTATCAAAATGAAAAACCGGGACACATTTATAAAAAAACATTTGAAAACAAATTACATCACATGACGCACCCTGTTGCCATGACAACGAGACACTGACGTCAGGCGGTGACATGTTGCCATGACAATGTGGCATCACGTGATGCCTTGGCGCCATAATGCGTCCCGTTGTCATGTCAACTTGATGCAGCGTGACGTCACGGAGCGTCTCGTTGTTATGGCAATGTGCATTGCGTGACGTCGCGCAGCCATGTTAACGGAATTTGGAGGGGAAGATACAGCCAAAGGCAAGATAAATATATAATAAATAGATCTAAAACATGTTATGTTCGGGTTAGCCTTCAATAGAAGGTGGCAACCCTGGCTGCAGTGTGCGTTTGTGCAAATAGAGGTGGGGGCTGCAGTGTGTTTGTGCGTATATAGCTGGGGGCAGCAATGTGTTTGTGCATATAGAGGTGGGAGCTGCAGTGTGTGTTTGTGCATATAGAGGTTGGGGCTGCAGTGTGTGTTTGTGCATATAGAGGTTGGGGCTGCAGTGTGTGTTTGTGCATATAGAGGTTGGGGCTGCAGTGTGTGTTTGTGCATATAGAGGTTGGGGCTGCAGTGTGTGTTTGTGCATATAGAGGTTGGGGCTGCAGTGTGTGTTTGTGCATATAGAGGTTGGGGCTGCAGTGTGTGTTTGTGCATATAGAGGTTGGGGCTGCAGTGTGTTAACAAGCAGCAGCAGTTAAGATGAGCTCCTAACTCTTATCAACTTTATGCCTTCCAAATGAGCGAATTTGCAAAAAAAAAAAACAGTCTTTCGATAAAAACTGAACAATAAAAACAAGCAAGCAAGAAACCTGCAAGAAACAAAGATTAATAAAGAAGAAATAGCCGAAAACAACAAGGAAACCAAAAACAATCCCTGATACACCAGGAGAAACCTAAAGAAAAGACTCAACAGTAAGAATCTTTCTATATTACTGCACATACAATATCACCAACACAGGAAAACACAGATTAATATAGAAACTACAGACACACAAATAGGGATTTTTGCACCAAAAGAACAGAAATGGAAAATATATCTTTAAAAGATCAAACAGGCAACCAAGCTGTAAGTGAACAGACACTGCTGATAACCCCCATCCTTTACGACTCTAACACCTCTGAAATCACATATCCTGAGGAACGCCTGAGCAAGAAGGCCAAGAAAAACTTCAAACAAAATATGCTAAGAGAACATCCACAAACCCTGTTTGCTGATTTTGCATACACAGAGGGGAAAAAAATAAAAACAGACTTACTTTTCTTTGCTGAATCCCCTACAGCTTGGCATGTTACAATATGCAAACACTACACATACATCAAAAAGGGAAGACTTAACAATGGAAGACAAATAAAAATCCATGATGGGGAAGAGCCACAGAGCACTATATTAACTGTAAATGTGTATCACAATGGCACCATTATGATCCAAGGCAGTGAGAGCAGTTTGCAGGAATTTGAGAAGATTTTCCATGTACTTAAAGCCCAGGCAATAATTGAAGAAAAGGTGCTTCCCCCAATTAAAGAAAACTGTGGGACAGAGAGCAAAGAAACACAGATAAAAAATCAAGTCAGAAACACAGCCAACAAAGACATCACACCATATCCACCCCCCAACATGATCGCAGACAGCCTGTCCAAGCTGGAGAGAGATTTCACACTATTCAAAGAACACGTGTTAAGTAAACAATCTCAAGAGATGAGTACTGACCAACTAAAAGAAGAAATTATTAAAATAAAAAACGAAAACGTGGCTAATATACAAGATCTGCTAAGGGAAGAAATTAATACAATAAAAATGACTACACGACAAAGATGCAAGACCAACTAAGAGAAGAAATTAGTAACATAAAAAATGAAGCCATGGCAATTATGCAAGAACAAAAAACTACTATTATTACCCTGCAACAAGACAATAAGCAGATCAGAGACAAACTGAGGAAACTCGAAGAGAAACATAAAATGATAGCATCAACCAATAAGACAGAAAACCCAGAGACTCGTATTATAACACCAACGCAACAAAAAACCTCATTAACAAAAGCTCCCCAAGATAGTGACAACCAGCCCATAATCACTGAAAACCAGCAAAGACAGGAATCAGTAACACACAGCACAGAGCAAACCCCCAGCTCAGACAGACACAGCAAGAACAAAGACAGGAGTCAGTAACACACAGCACAGAGCAAACCCCCAGCTCAGACAGACACAGCAAGAACAAAGACAGGAATCAGTAACACACAGCACAGAGCAAACCCCCAGCTCAGACATAGAAACAGCAAGAACAAAGACTGGAGTCAGTAACACACAACACAGAGCAAACCCCCAGCTCAGACAGACACAGCAAGAACAAAGACAGGAGACAGTAACACACAGCACAGAGCAAACCCCCAGCTCAGACATAGAAACAGCAAGAACAAAGACAGACTCAACGCCAACCACTGGCTCAACAATAAAACCTACTGTCCCCAAAACAACCCACAACAATGCACACCTGGAATGCAACAGGGAGTACAGCACAACAACTGGAACAGACACCAGGCCCAACAACACTGACATAATAATACTCATCGACTCAAATGGAAGATACCTAAACAGTGAGTGACTATTCCCAGGCAATCACGTAACCATGATCCACTGCCCCACAACACAGAAAGCTCTGGATATCCTAAACAAACCAGACCTCAGAAATCCTGGATACATCATCATCCACACTGGTACCAACGACCTCCCGACCCAGCAGAGGAATCTTGCTGAGAATCTGACACAAGTAGTGCAGAGAGCAACACAAAGGTTCCCCACCACAAAGATAATTATGTCTACCCTACTACCAAGAAGAGATATCCCAACTGATACCATCCAGAACATCAACATAGAGTTGGCAAAAACATGCACATCTCTCCCCCATGTACACCTGGATAAACATGACTCCATCATACCACAACACCTGTATGACCACGTGCACCTCAACCAGCAAGGGATGCGCTACTTTGCAAAGACCCTGAAAGATGTCACCTTGGAGAGAACAGCCAAATACCCACTGCAGGACAGGACACTGCATCAGGGACCTAGACTACACAGATCTCACGAGACACAGGGATACCCATATAGACAGCAGCATTGGGACAACCACACAGCATCACAGAAAAGCATCACAACAACAACCTGCAGAACAAGACTAACGGCTAGCAACGAACTAAAGGAAATCCGGGAACTGCTCACTACCTTCTGCACCAGACTGATGTAAAATGCATGACCCTACCAAAATCACTACCACAAACAAGCATACACCACTACATGCAGAGAAAGAGAAGTACAGAAATGACAAGAATGGACGTACCCACATTTATTGTATTAACAAAGACTAGTTAAAAAAAAAAAAACACTTGCAAATTAGGTCATTGGAAGGCATAAGACAAGATATATAACCTATAGAATATCCAAGATGGGATCTTTTAAAATTAGCAGCTGGAACATTCAGGGCCTGAATGCGTCAGCATTTGGTTCTAAACCACAAGATCCAGACTTCATAAACAAGTTGACGAGCGTAGACATTTTTATTCTCCACGAAACATGGATCCAATCGGAGGAGATGTCTCTCATACCTATGGGTTATAGGCAGCTCCTAGTCCCAGCCCAGAAACACAAAGGTGTGAAACGAGGCCACCATTCATGAGGAATCATAATATGGTACAAAGAGGACCTTAACAGCCAAATAAACCCAATGAAGAGAGGAGATACCCACTTGTGGCTACAAATAAAAGGCTCCATGTTCACCCATCTATATGACACATACCTATGTGCAGCATATATCCTCCCCTCCGACTCCCCATACTACAATCCAGACATCTTGGAGACCCTGCAGACAGAGGCAATCCACTTTCAGACTCTGGGTAAAGTGCTGATATGTGGAGACCTGAACGCCAGAACAGGCAGAGAACAGGACTACATATCTTCAGATGGAAATAACTACATCTTTGGAAATGACACTTGTCATAGCTCTGTGACACGTCAAAGAACCAGCTACGACAGTGCAACAAACAAAAATGGTAAAGAGCTCATAAACCTGTGTCGTGGTCTGGGACTGTACATTATCAATGGACGGACAAGAGGAGACTCTTTGGGTAGATACACATATAGCTCTGTGCTGGGCAGCAGCATAGTGGACTACGCAATAACCGACATAGACCCACAAGCCATCAGTGCTTTCATAGTTACACCACCATCACCCCTATCAGACCACAATCAAACACTGCTCTTTATTAAGAGACCAGACCAACCAAGCACACCACAAAAAACCCTCTCCAACCTTCATAGCCTGAAAGCCAGCTACAAATGGACAAAACAGAGCCTCGCGACATACACGGAAACAATCAACAGCTCAGAAGTTGGAAACCTACTCCAAAGCTTCCAGGACACAAACTATGAGCAGAACAAACACGGTGTAAACCTGGCAGTAAGAAATCTCAGCAAAATATTCCATCTAATACAGTAGCAAAGAAATCAAACCTGAAAAAAACTAGCCCTAACAGACCAACAACAAATGACAAAATCAACGAAAAATGGTTTGATAAGGAATGCAACACCCTTAGAAAAAGCCTGCGAACAATATCAAACCAAAAACACAGAGACCCAAACAATACAGAACTACGAATGAGGTACCACCAACACCTAAAGCACTACAGGCACACCCTAAGGAAGAAAAAACAAAACCACATTGCCAAAAAATTAGAAAAAATTGAAGAAGCATTAGATGAAAATACTTTCTGGCAAACCTGGAAACATCTGGATACAAAGCAGAATAACAGACACCTGGCCATTCAGAATGGCAACATCTGGAAAAACTACTTCGAGGACCTTTACCAAGAAATCCCAGAAGAAAACCTGACGCAAGAACAAAAACAAATCCTCACCAAACAAATATCACTGGAGAACACTATAAAAGATAACCAAAAACCCCTGGACATACCAATCACAATCCAGGAAATAAAAGAAAAAATAAAACTAATAAAAACCAAGAAAGTCAGCGGACCAGATGGCATTCTACAAGGGATGCTGAAGTATAGCAATCCATCTATACAAGAAGCAATACTGAAAATGTTCAACCTGGTCCTCACTACTGGCTACTTCCCTGAACTGTGGAACGAAGGACTGATAACCTCTATCCACAAAAAAGGAGACAGGCTGGACCCATCCAATTACAGAGGAATCTGTGTCAGCAGCACCCTGGGGAAACTGTTCAACAGCATCTTGAACAGCAGAATCCTCCCCTTCCTGACAGAGCAGAGTGTACTGAGTAAGAGCCAGACAGGCTTCCTGCCAAACCACCGCACCACGGATCACATCTATACCTTACACAGCCTGATTAATAAGCACGTCCACAACACCAACAAGGGCAAAATATTTGCTTGCTTTGTGGACTTCAAAAAAAGCCTTCGACTCCATCTGGCATCCAGGCCTATTGCTGAAAATACTAGAGAGCGGAATAGGGGGGAGAACATACGACACGATCAAAAGTATGTACTCTGAAAACAAATGCTGCATGAAAGTTAATAACAAAAGGACAGACTTCTTCCATCAAGGCCGTGGAGTTAGACAGGGCTGCAGCCCGAGTCCCACACTTTTTAACATCTACATCAATGAGCTCGCAGCAGCCCTAGAATCCTCCTCAGCACCTGGGCTCAACTTGGCTGGAACTGAGATTAAGTCTCTACTATACGCAGACGACCTGCTCTTGCTGTCTCCAACAGAACAAGGCCTCCAACAGAAACTGGCAATACTAGAAAAATACAGCCAGACCTGGGCACTCTCTGTGAACCTAGAAAAAACCAGAATAATGGTATTCCAGAAAAAATCTATAACACATCCAACCATATCGCAATTCACACTGGACGACAATGCACTGGAACAGACAACGAGCTACACATACCTTGGTCTAACAATCAGCTCATCAGGGAAATTCAACCTGGCCATAAATACACTGAAGGAGAAGGCCCGCAGAGCATTCTATGCAATAAGGAAACAGATGTACCACCTCAAACCACCAATAAGAATCTGGATGAAAATATTCAACAGCATCATCACACCCATCCTTCTGTATGGCAGCGAGGTGTGGGGCCCTGTAACATACCCAGACTCCACAAAATGGGATACCAGCCCAACAGAAATACTGCATCTGGAATTCTGCAAACACCTTCTCCAAGTACACAGGAGTACATCAAACAATGCATGCCGGGCTGAGCTGGGCCGCTTTCCTCTACTGCTCACTGTACAGAAGAGAGCACTGACATTCTGGGCCCACCTAAACAAGAGCTATCCACAGTCTTACTGCTACAGAGCAATGAAAAGCCAGGACCTCCTCACTAAACCCTGTGCCATCAAACAACTTGTCCTCTCACTCCCAGGACAAAACCCCACACAGATTAACAACCTGCCGAAAAAAGAAATCAACTCAATCTCCAACGAAATGAAGAAGCAGTATGTGACAAGGTGGGAAAATTATATCCAGCGCTCAAAGAAGCTGGAAACCTACCACAGCCTGCAGAGAGAATACACTCTGGCAACCTACCTACTGAAGGTAAATGACCCAAAACAGAGACAGACCATGGGCAAGTACAGAATAAGTGCCCACAGCCTTGAAATAGAAACAGGCAGACACAGACAGAGACTGTGCCAAAGATGTGAGCTAGGAGAGGTAGAAGATGAAACGCACTTCCTGTTGCATTGCACACAATACTCCGAAGTGAGGAGTGCCCACCTAGAGAAACTAACTGCTGTTATCCAGAACTTTAATAATATAGAGGAGAACCAAAAAATAGCGATCCTCCTGGGAGAAGATGAAACCACAGCAGAACTGGCTGCACACTATATCAGCACCTGCCACAAGCTGAGAGACGTCCACTAACCCCCACACCCCTGTGTAAAACTGTTACCCATATACCCTGCAATCATTATACCCTACCCCCTAGTATTCGTGTAATTATTGTCCCCCACCCCTTACTATTCACGCTTTGGCAATACTGAAATGTTCTTTCGTCATGCCAATAAAGCTGATTTGATTTGATTTGATTGTGTGTTTGTGCGTATAGAGGTGCCCAGTTCGGAGGGGATGATTACTACTTCAAACATGTATTTATTTCCAATTCTTAACATAACACAAACTCTCGTCTCCTCCCCCTTCCCTCCCTTTCTCGCTCTCTCGGCTCCCTCACCGTGTATGTGTGTATGTGTAATTAAAATTAAAATAATTAACAAATTAAAATTAAATAATTGACAAATTAAAATTAAAAAAGGTAGGCATTAATTAAAATTAAGACATTTTAAAAATGTGACATTCCTGACCTTGTATAATACACTTTGCAAAATAGGGTCTCTTGTTCTCCTTGTGGCAGTCAGTGACATCACTGCCATGCAGGGCCGCAGACAGCTTTCCCGGGGCCCGGCGGCCTTGTGTAAACCCCCCTTCTCACACACCACCTCACCCTCATCTCGCACTCCCCAGTCACCCTTTCCTTCCCCCCCTCTCTCTTACACCCCCTGTCAAGGATTGGACTTCGGCTGAAGTGGATCCCAGTGGCAGGAACAGCAGTGAGCGAAGTAGGGGTCACAAGCAGAGATCAGAGGCAGGCAGCAGGCAGCGAAGTCAGGAAACAGGCAGAGGTCCGAGGCAGGCGGCAAGTAGCGGTCAGGAAACAAGCAGAGGTCGGCAACGAGGAAACTGGAACAGGATGATAGCAATAGCTAGCACAGCAGTAAACACAGGAACCTTGCAGAAGCTAAGGAACCAGTATAAACAGGCAAGGAGGAACAGGAAAGGGAGGTTTATATAGGCAGGCTGAGAGGTGGAGCACAGGTGCAGAGGTGTCAGGTATCAGATTCTGGAATGTTCCTTAGTTTAGCAGCAGCAATCCCGGTGGACAAGTATAGGTACTGCAGGCTAGAACAAGACATTGAGAGTGGCAGCAGTCCCGGTGGCCAAGCATGGTAACAGCAGACTAGAGAATATGACATTACTCCCCCCTCCCAAGAGCATTCTCCGGACGATCCTTGCTAGGCTTGTCTGGATATCGTCGGTGGAAAGCTTTGACTAGTCGTGGAGCATGTACAAAATCTTTGGGTTCCCAAGACCTCTCCTCTGGGCCATAGCCCCCCCAGTGAACCAGGTACTGTAGTTTCCCTCGGTGTAACCTGGAATCCAAAATTCTTTCCACAATGAATTCCTCCTCGTAATCCACGAGGACGGGTTCAGGGGGAGGAAGTCTCCGTCCAGGAAACGGGTTCTCACGGAAAGGTTTCAGCAGAGAAGAATGAAACACAGGGTGTATGTTGATGGTCTCAGGAAGCTCTAATCTGAAGGACACTGGATTTATTAGTGCTGAGATGCGAAATGGCCCGATGTATTTTTGGCCCAATTTAATGGTTGGAACCTTTAGATGTAGATTTTTTGTAGAAAGCCAGACTTTATCCCCGACTTGGAATTCTGGGGAGGGTCTGCGGTGTTGGTCTGCTGCTCTTTTGTACTTTACTTGAGTCTCACAAAGTGTCTCTTTGAGGGTCTCCTGGATGTCTCACAGAGTCTCCAGTTTCTCTGTAACTGCCGGAATGGGGCCCGAAGATGGAAAACGAGGAATAAAGGTTGGATGAAATCCATAATTTGAGAAAAAGGGGCTCTTCTGAGTCGATGAATGATGTGAGTTGTTGTATGAAAACTCAGCTAATGGTAGGAAATCAATCCAGTCATCCTGGAGATGACAAACAAAACATCGTAAGTATTGTTCCAAAGTCTGATTGGTCCTTTCTGTCTGGCCATTGGATTGTGGATGATAGCCAGACGATAAATTTAAACGAATTCCTAGAGAGGAACAGAAGGTCCTCCAAAATTTTGAAGTGAATTGTACCCCTCTATCGAATATGATCTCATCAGGAGCCCCGTGAAGCCGAAACACCTCTTTCACAATCAACTTGGCTGTCTGGTCTGCAGAAGGAAGATTCTGTGCTGCAATGAAGTGAGCCATCTTTGTAAGTCGATCCACCACTACCAGGATGGTATTATGTCCATTTGATCGGGGCAGGTCAACAATAAAATCCATTGATATGGACCCCCAAGGACGAGTTGGAACCGGAAGAGGCTGCAGTAAACCCACAGGTGATGCTCGAGGGGTCTTGGTCCTAGCACAAGTCTCACAGGAGAGGACATAGTCTTTAACATCTTGTGCTAATTTAGGCCACCAAAAAGAGCGAGACAACAGTTCCTGTGTCTTGAGGACACCTGGGTGACCAGCGGGTCGGGAGTCGTGCATTAATTGGAGCACCTCTAATCTTACCTCCTTAGGGACGAACAGACGATCCTTACAGTTCCAGAGACCATCACATAGAAATAGTTCTGCTTCCGGAGGAGGGTTTTTAAGAAAAGTGTCATTTGAGTAGGCTCCCTTTATTCGTGTGAGGAGATCGGCAGAGAATGTGACGCCCAAAAAAATTCTTTTTGGAAGAATAGTTTCTTCTTGCTCTTTGTCTGAACTAGGATTAGGAAAGGACCGTGACAAGGCATCGGCTTTCCCATTCTTGGAGTCAGGGCGGTATGAGATATGGAACTGAAATCTTGCAAAGAAGAGAGCCCATCTGGCTTGTCGCGCAGACAGTCTCTTTGCGGATCGAATGAATTCTAAGTTCCTGTGATCCGTAAAGACCGTAATTGGATGATTGGCCCCCTCCAGTAGGTGTCTCAACTCAGAGAATGCAGCTTTTATAGCCAAGAGTTCCTTGTTTCCGATGTCATAATTTCGTTCAGCTGTTGACATTTGGTATAAATAAAAGGCACATGGATGAAGGAGCATCTTGGGTCCAATTCTTTGTGACAGAATGGCACCAACAGCGGAGTCGGATGCATCCACTTCCAAGATGAATGGTAATTCTGGATTTGGATGGATGAGGATAGGGGCAGATGTGAAGAGTGACTTCAATTGTTCGAATGCCGCATCCGCTTTAGGAGACCATTTGAAGGGGAATTCTTTCCGTGTGAGTTGGGTGATTGGGGCAATAATGCCAGAGAAATTTTTAATAAAACGTCTATAGAAATTGGCAAAACCCACAAGTCTCTGAATGTCCTTTTCATTTCGAGGGATTGGCCATTCCACTACGGCTTGAATCTTGCCTGGGTCCATACTCAAACCCTCGGGAGAGATGATGTAACCGAGAAATTGCATGCTGGTCTTTTCAAATTCACATTTTTCTAACTTGATATACAATTTTTCTTACGGAGACGCTCAAGGACAATTCGGACATGTCTCTGATGATCCATGATGTTATCTGAGAAGACAAGGATGTCATCCAGGTATGCCACTACGAATTGGTCCAATAACTCTCGGAGGACATCATTAATTAAATGCTGGAAGGTAGCAGGGGCATTACAGAGTCCAAAAGGCATCACCAGATATTCATAGTGCCCATAACGGGTTCGGAAGGCTGTTTTCCATTCATCACCGGGTCGAATGCGGACCAAATTATACGCTCCTCTGAGATCTAATTTCGTAAAGATTTTGGCTGACCGAATTCTTTCCAATAGTTCAGGAATCAGAGGTAATGGGTACCTGTTCTTCACCGTAATCTTATTTAGTTCCCGATAGTCAATGCAGGGGCGTAGAGAACCGTCTTTCTTTCCCACGAAGAAGAGCGCAGCGCCTGCTGGAGAAGTACAGGGTCGGATAAAACCTTTTGATAGGTTCTCCTGTAGGTAGTCATTGAGGACCTTCAATTCCGGTTCTGAGAGGGAATAGATTCTTCCAAACGGAATGGCAGCACCCGGTAATAATTCAATGGGACAGTCATAAGAGCGATGTGGGGGAAGCGTATCTGTGTTCTTCTTGTCACACACATCTAAAAAGTCAGAGTAAGGAGCCGGCAGAAGATTATCTTGAGACGAGGAAATCTTATGGATTCCTACACACTCTGGTATAGGAATTTTAGGTAGACAGGCTAGCTGACAGTGCTCCGAGGGAAACGTGAGGGTCTTTGTCTTCCAGTCAATTAGTGGGTTATGGATCATGAGCCATGGAATTCCCAGAATCACTGGAAACAAAGGTGATGGAATGAGACCAAATGAAAGCTTCTCCTGGTGATTGGGCTCCATGATTAGTGTTAAGTTACTGGTTTCATGGGTAACAGGTCCAGAGCTCAAGGGAGAACCGTCAACGACTTCCATCCTTTCTGGCGATTCCTTGGCTACAAATGATACCGAATTGTTCTTGGCGAATTCTATGTCCATAAAATTCCCTGCTGCCCCTGAGTCGACCATTACTGTGGTTGAAAAACGATGTGTTCCTTCCTCGATTATAATAGGAACCAGGAGGTGAGGGTGTAGCGAAGGAGGGTTATCTTTCCCTTGAGAAGCAGAGAAAACAGTCTTTGAAATAGCGTGCAGCTGATTTCTCCTAGGACTCTGGAAAGAAGACCGCCTGGACTTGTTTGGGCAATCAGCGAGATAGTGCCCATCATTTCCGCAATATAAACAGAGATCTTCTGTTCGGCGTCTATTCCTTTCCCCGGTTGAGATGGGTCCCCGCAGTGTATTTACTTGCATCGGCTCCTCCTCAGTCTCCCTGGAACATCTTGGGGTACTGACATCTCTAAACCCGGGGTTGCTTGGCATGAACCCCTGTCTCTCCAATCGTCTTTCCGAAAGCCTGCAATCAATTTGGATGCATAAACGGACAAAGTCCTGAAATCTCTCTGGGGGCTCCACCCGGGCTAGTTCGTCTTTAACTTGCTCCGAGAGACCCTACCGAAAATGATATTTCTGCGCGGCCTCATTCCAATCAGTATCGTTAACCCATCTGCGGAATTCAGCGGCGTATTCAGCTACCGAGCGTCTTCCTTGACGAAGATTGTTCAGAGTTGCCTCAGCGGTTGCACTACAATTTGGGTCATCAAAAATAAGACTCATGGCTTCGATGAACTCCTCCAGGTCCCTTAGTAGTGGGCTATCTTGTTCTAACATAGGGGAGACCCAAGCAAGGGCCTCATCCTTGAGCAGGGTTATGATCAGTCCAACCTGGGCTTCTTCGGTATCATAAATGATGGGCTGAAGCTTGAACACAAGTCTGCATTGATTAAGGAAATTCCGGAAAGATTGTTTTTTCCCCCCAAATTTTTCCGGAAGGGATATACGGGGTGCGGTTTGCACAGGCACAGTGTTTTGACCAGACAAGGTGATTAAGGCTAAACGTAGTTCACGATTCTCAGCTTCCGCGGTGGTGGCTTGTTCTTCCAAGCGGCCAAGACGATTAAACACGTGTCTTTGTTGTTCCTGGTAACCAACCATGATATGTTGTAAGTCATGGAGTGTCTGAGCCTGAGCCGGGTCTGTTCCAGCGGAATCCATGGTAGGGCCTGTTTATTCTGTCAAGGATTGGACTTCGGCTGAAGTGGATCCCAGTGGCAAGAACAGCAGGGAGCGAAGTAGGGGTCACAAGAAGAGATCAGAGGCAGGCAGCAGGCAGCGAAGTCAGGAAACAGGCAGGGGTCCGAGGCAGGCGGCAGGTAGCGAAGTCAGGAAACAAGCAGAGGTCGGCAACGAGGAAACTGGAACAGGATGATAGCAATAGCTAGCACAGCAGTAAACACAGGAACCTTGCAGAAGCTAAGGAACCAGTATAAACAGGCAAGGAGGAACAGGAAAGGGAGGTTTATATAGGCAGGCTGAGAGGTGGAGCACAGGTGCAGAGGTGTCAGGTATCAGGTTCTGGAATGTTCCTTAGTTTAGCAGCAGCAATCCCGGTGGACAAGTATAGGTACTGCAGGCTAGAACAAGACAATGAGAGTGGCAGCAGTCCCGGTGGCCAAGCATCGTAACAGCAGACTAGAGAATATGACAACCCCCCATGTATTTTTCTCCCCTCCCCACACTCAACCTACCTCCCCAATAAACGTGGACACACAGCCACTTACCTACACACACAGCCCCTCCCCTCCTCATATCTCACCCTCCTCATATCTCCTCATACCTTCCCCTCCTATCTCCTCCCCCTCCTCATCCTCTTCCACTTCCCGCATCTCCCCCTACTCATATCTCTTCCCTCCCCTCCTCATCTCTTCCACTCCCCGCATCTCCACCTCCTCATATCTCTCCCCTCCTCATCTCTTCCACTCCCCGCATCTCCACCTCCTCATCTCTTCCACTCCCCGCATCTCCACCTCCTCATCTCTTCCACTCCCCGCATCTCCCCCTCCTCATCTTTCACTCCCCGCATCTCCCCCTTCTCCTCTCTTTCACTCCCCGCATCTCCCCCTTCTCATCTCTTCCACTCCCCGCTTCTCCCCCTCCTCATCTCTTTCACTCCCCGCATCTCCCCCTACTCGTATCTCTTCCCTCCCCTCCTCATATCTTCCACTCCCCGTATCTCCCCCTCCTCATCCTCTTCCACTCCCCGCATCTCCCCCTCCTCATCCTCTTCCATTCCCCGCATCTCCCCCTCCTCATCCTCTTCCACTCCCCTCATCTCCCCCTCCTCATCCTCTTCCACTCCCCGCATTTCCCCCTCCTCACATCTCTCCCCTCCTCATCCTCTTCCACTCCCCGCATCTCCCCCTCCTCATCCTCTTCCATTCCCCGTATCTCCCCCTCCTCATCCTCTTCCACTCCCCTCATCTCCCCCTCCTCATCCTCTTCCACTCCCCGCATCTCCCCCTCCTCATACCTCCCCCCTCCCCTCCTCATATCTGCCCCCTCCCCTCCTCATATCTCCCCCTCCTCATACCTCCCCCCTCCTCATATCTCCCCTCCTCATACCTTCCCCCCTCTCCCTCCCTTCTCCCCCCTCTCCCTCCCTTCTACCCTCTCTCCCTCCCTTCTCCCCCCTCTCCCTCCCTTCTCCCCCTCTCCCTTCTCCCCCTCTCCCCTCTCCCTTCTCCCCCTCTCCCTTCTCCCCCTCTCCCTTCTCCCCTCTCCCTCCTCCCCAATCTCCCCCCTCCCTCTCCCTTCTCCTCCCTCTCCCTTCTCCCCCTCCCCAATCTCCCCCCTCCCCATTCTCCCCCTCTCCAACCTCCCCCTCTCGCTCTCCCTTCTCCCCCCCTTCTCTCTCTCTCTCTTCTCCCCCCCCTCCCTCTCTCCCTTCTCCCCCCCTCTCTAT
>NW_027454204.1:10000-94166 GCF_040206685.1 Ascaphus truei | reverse complement strand
ACATCACCGCCAGTGACCCACCCCAATAACTACATCCCTGCCAGTGACCCGCCCCAATAACTACATCACTGCCAGTGACCCGCCCCAATAACTACATCACTGCCAGTAACCCGCCCCAATAACTACATCACTGCCAGTGACCCGCCCCAATAACTACATCACCGCCAGTGACCCACCCCAATAACTACATCACTGCCAGTGACCCATCCCAATAACTACATCACTGCCAGTGACCCATCCCAATAACTACATCACTGCCAGTGACCCGCCCCAATAACTACATCACTGCCAGTGACCCACCCCAATAACTACATCACTGCCAGTGACCCGCCCCAATAACTACATCACTGCCAGTGACCCGCCCCAATAACTACATCACTGCCAGTAACCCGCCCCAATAACTACATCACTGCCAGTGACCCACCCCAATAACTACATCACCGCCAGTGACCCGCCCCAATAACTACATCACTGCCAGTGACCCACCCCAATAACTACATCACCGCCAGTGACCCCCCCCAATAACTACATCACTGCCAGTGACCCATCCCAATAACTACATCACCGCCAGTGACCCGCCCCAATAACAACATCACCGCCAGTAACCCACCCCAATAACTACATCACCGCCAGTGACCCACCCCAATAACTACATCACCGCCAGTGACCCGCCCCAATAACTACATCACCGCCAGTGACCCGCCCCAATAACTACATCACTGCCAGTGACCCATCCCAATAACTACATCACTGCCAGTGACCCATCCCAATAACTACATCACTGCCAGTGACCCATCCCAATAACTACATCACTGCCAGTGACCCATCCCAATAACTACATCACTGCCAGTGACCCATCCCAATAACTACATCACTGCCAGTGACCCGCCCCAATAACTACATCACTGCCAGTGACCCGCCCCAATAACTACATCCCTGCCAGTGACCCGCCCCAATAACTACATCACTGCCAGTGACCCGCCCCAATAACTACATCACTGCCAGTGACCCATCCCAATAACTACATCACCGCCAGTGACCCACCCCAATAACTACATCACTGCCAGTGACCCACCCCAATAACTACATCACCGCCAGTGAACCGCCCCAATAACTACATCACTGCCAGTGACCCGCCCCAATAACTACATCACTGCCAGTGACCCACCCCAATAACTACATCACTGCCAGTGACCCGCCCCAATAACTACATCACTGCCAGTGACCCGCCCCAATAACTACATCACTGCCAGTAACCCACCCCAATAACTACATCACCGCCAGTGACCCACCCCAATAACTACATCACCGCCAGTGACCCGCCCCAATAACTACATCACCGCCAGTGACCCGCCCCAATAACTACATCACTGCCAGTGACCCGCCCCAATAACTACATCACCGCCAGTGACCCGCCCCAATAACTACATCACTGCCAGTGACCCGCCCCAATAACTACATCACTGCCAGTGACCCGCCCCAATAACTACATCACCGCCAGTGACCCGCCCCAATAACTACATCACTGCCAGTGACCCGCCCCAATAACTACATCACCGCCAGTGACCCGCCCCAATAACTACATCACTGCCAGTGACCCGCCCCAATAACTACATCACTGCCAGTGACCCACCCCAATAACTACATCACCGCCACCCCAATAACTACATCACTGCCAGTGACCCGCCCCAATAACTACATCACTGCCAGTGACCCACCCCAATAACTACATCACTGCCAGTGACCCACCCCAATAACTACATCACCGCCAGTGACCCGCCCCAATAACTACATCACCGCCAGTGACCCGCCCCAATAACTACATCACCGCCAGTGACCCGCCCCAATAACTACATCACTGCCAGTGACCCGCCCCAATAACTACATCACTGCCAGTGACCCGCCCCAATAACTACATCACCGCCAGTGACCCGCCCCAATAACTACATCACCGCCAGTGACCCGCCCCAATAACTACATCACTGCCAGTGACCCACCCCAATAACTACATCACTGCCAGTGACCCGCCCCAATAACTACATCACCGCCAGTGACCCGCCCAAATAACTACATCACTGCCAGTGACCCGCCCCAATAACTACATCACCGCCAGTGACCCGCCCCAATAACTACATCACCGCCAGTGACCCACCCCAATAACTACATCACCGCCAGTGACCCATCCCAATAACTACATCACCGCCAGTGACCCACCCCAATAACTACATCACCGCCAGTGACCCACCCCAATAACTACATCACCGCCAGTGACCCGCCCCAATAACTACATCACCGCCAGTGACCCGCCCCAATAACTACATCACCGCCAGTGACCCGCCCCAATAACTACATCACCGCCAGTGACCCGCCCCAATAACTACATCACTGCCAGTGACCCACCCCAATAACTACATCACTGCCAGTGACCCGCCCCAATAACTACTTCACTGCCAGTGACCCACCCCAATAACTACATCACTGCCAGTGACCCACCCCAATAACTACATCACCGCCAGTGACCCACCCCAATAACTACATCACCGCCAGTGACCCGCCCCAATAACTACATCACCGCCAGTGACCCACCCCAATAACTACATCACCGCCAATGACCCATCCCAATAACTACATCACCGCCAGTGACCCACCCCAATAACTACATCACCGCCAGTGACCCGCCCCAATAACTACATCACCGCCAGTGACCCGCACCAATAACTACATCACTGCCAGTGACCCGCCCCAATAACTACATCACTGCCAGTGACCCGCCCCAATAACTACATCACTGCCAGTGACCCGCCCCAATATCTACATCACTGCCAGTGACCCGCCCCAATAACTACATCACCGCCAGTGACCCGCCCCAATAACTACATCACTGCCAGTGACCCACCCCAATAACTACATCACCGCCAGTGACCCACCCCAATAACTACATCACTGCCAGTGACCCATCCCAATAACTACATCACTGCCAGTGACCCATCCCAATAACTACATCACTGCCAGTGACCCGCCCCAATAACTACATCACTGCCAGTGACCCGCCCCAATAACTACATCACTGCCAGTGACCCGCCCCAATAACTACATCACCGCCAGTGACCCACCCCAATAACTACATCCCTGCCAGTGACCCGCCCCAATAACTACATCACTGCCAGTGACCCGCCCCAATAACTACATCACTGCCAGTAACCCGCCCCAATAACTACATCACTGCCAGTGACCCGCCCCAATAACTACATCACCGCCAGTGACCCACCCCAATAACTACATCACTGCCAGTGACCCATCCCAATAACTACATCACTGCCAGTGACCCATCCCAATAACTACATCACTGCCAGTGACCCGCCCCAATAACTACATCACTGCCAGTGACCCACCCCAATAACTACATCACTGCCAGTGACCCGCCCCAATAACTACATCACTGCCAGTGACCCGCCCCAATAACTACATCACTGCCAGTAACCCGCCCCAATAACTACATCACTGCCAGTGACCCACCCCAATAACTACATCACCGCCAGTGACCCGCCCCAATAACTACATCACTGCCAGTGACCCACCCCAATAACTACATCACCGCCAGTGACCCCCCCCAATAACTACATCACTGCCAGTGACCCATCCCAATAACTACATCACCGCCAGTGACCCGCCCCAATAACAACATCACCGCCAGTAACCCACCCCAATAACTACATCACCGCCAGTGACCCACCCCAATAACTACATCACCGCCAGTGACCCGCCCCAATAACTACATCACCGCCAGTGACCCGCCCCAATAACTACATCACTGCCAGTGACCCATCCCAATAACTACATCACTGCCAGTGACCCATCCCAATAACTACATCACTGCCAGTGACCCATCCCAATAACTACATCACTGCCAGTGACCCATCCCAATAACTACATCACTGCCAGTGACCCATCCCAATAACTACATCACTGCCAGTGACCCGCCCCAATAACTACATCACTGCCAGTGACCCGCCCCAATAACTACATCCCTGCCAGTGACCCGCCCCAATAACTACATCACTGCCAGTGACCCGCCCCAATAACTACATCACTGCCAGTGACCCATCCCAATAACTACATCACCGCCAGTGACCCACCCCAATAACTACATCACTGCCAGTGACCCACCCCAATAACTACATCACCGCCAGTGAACCGCCCCAATAACTACATCACTGCCAGTGACCCGCCCCAATAACTACATCACTGCCAGTGACCCACCCCAATAACTACATCACTGCCAGTGACCCGCCCCAATAACTACATCACTGCCAGTGACCCGCCCCAATAACTACATCACTGCCAGTAACCCACCCCAATAACTACATCACCGCCAGTGACCCACCCCAATAACTACATCACCGCCAGTGACCCGCCCCAATAACTACATCACCGCCAGTGACCCGCCCCAATAACTACATCACTGCCAGTGACCCGCCCCAATAACTACATCACCGCCAGTGACCCGCCCCAATAACTACATCACTGCCAGTGACCCGCCCCAATAACTACATCACTGCCAGTGACCCGCCCCAATAACTACATCACCGCCAGTGACCCGCCCCAATAACTACATCACTGCCAGTGACCCGCCCCAATAACTACATCACCGCCAGTGACCCGCCCCAATAACTACATCACTGCCAGTGACCCGCCCCAATAACTACATCACTGCCAGTGACCCACCCCAATAACTACATCACCGCCACCCCAATAACTACATCACTGCCAGTGACCCGCCCCAATAACTACATCACTGCCAGTGACCCACCCCAATAACTACATCACTGCCAGTGACCCACCCCAATAACTACATCACCGCCAGTGACCCGCCCCAATAACTACATCACCGCCAGTGACCCGCCCCAATAACTACATCACCGCCAGTGACCCGCCCCAATAACTACATCACTGCCAGTGACCCGCCCCAATAACTACATCACTGCCAGTGACCCGCCCCAATAACTACATCACCGCCAGTGACCCGCCCCAATAACTACATCACCGCCAGTGACCCGCCCCAATAACTACATCACTGCCAGTGACCCACCCCAATAACTACATCACTGCCAGTGACCCGCCCCAATAACTACATCACCGCCAGTGACCCGCCCAAATAACTACATCACTGCCAGTGACCCGCCCCAATAACTACATCACCGCCAGTGACCCACCCCAATAACTACATCACTGCCAGTGACCCGCCCCAATAACTACATCACCGCCAGTGACCCACCCCAATAACTACATCACTGCCAGTGACCCGCCCCAATAACTACATCACTGGCAGTGACCCACCCCAATAACTACATCACTGCCAGTGACCCGCCCCAATAACTACATCACCGCCAGTGACCCACCCCAATAACTACATCACTGCCAGTGACCCGCCCCAATAACTACATCACCGCCAGTGACCCGCCCCAATAACTACATCACTGCCAGTGACCCACCCCAATAACTACATCACCGCCAGTGACCCGCCCCAATAACTACATCACCGCCAGTGACCCACCCCAATAACTACATCACCGCCAGTGACCCGCCCCAATAACTACATCACCGCCAGTGACCCGCCCCAATAACTACATCACCGCCAGTGACCCACCCCAATAACTACATCACCGCCAGTGACCCGCCCCAATAACTACATCACCGCCAGTGACCCGCCCCAATAACTACATCACTGCCAGTGACCCGCCCCAATAACTACATCACTGCCAGTGACCCGCCCCAATAACTACATCACCGCCAGTGACCCGCCCCAATAACTACATCACCGCCAGTGACCCGCCCCAATAACTACATCACCGCCAGTGACCCGCCCCAATAACTACATCACCGCCAGTGACCCGCCCCAATAACTACATCACCGCCAGTGACCCGCCCCAATAACTACATCACCGCCAGTGACCCACCCCAATAACTACATCACCGCCAGTGACCCGCCCCAATAACTACATCACCGCCAGTGACCCGCCCCAATAACTACATCACCGCCAGTGACCCGCCCCAATAACTACATCACCGCCAGTGACCCACCCCAATAACTACATCACCGCCAGTGACCCGCCCCAATAACTACATCACCGCCAGTGACCCGCCCCAATAACTACATCACCGCCAGTGACCCGCCCCAATAACTACATCACCGCCAGTGACCCGCCCCAATAACTACATCACTGCCAGTGACCCACCCCAATAACTACATCACTGCCAGTGACCCGCCCCAATAACTACATCACTGCCAGTGACCCGCCCCAATAACTACATCACTGCCAGTGACCCACCCCAATAACTACATCACTGCCAGTGACCCGCCCCAATAACTACATCACTGCCAGTGACCCCCCCAATAACTACATCACCGCCAGTGACCCACCCCAATAACTACATCACCGCCAGTGACCCCCCCCAATAACTACATCACCGCCAGTGACCCGCCCCAATAACTACATCACTGCCAGTGACCCGCCCCAATAACTACATCACCGCCAGTGACCCGCCCCAATAACTACATCACCGCCAGTGACCCGCCCCAATAAATACATCACCGCCAGTGACCCGCCCCAATAACTACATCACTGCCAGTGACCCGCCCAATAACTACATCACCGCCAGTGACCCGCCCCAATAACTACATCACTGCCAGTGACCCGCCCCAATAACTACATCACTGCCAGTGACCCGCCCCAATAACTACATCACTGCCAGTGACCCGCCCCAATAACTACATCACTGCCAGTGACCCGCCCCAATAACTACATCACTGCCAGTGACCCGCCCCAATAACTACATCACCGCCAGTGACCCACCCCAATAACTACATCACCGCCAGTGACCCGCCCCAATAACTACATCACCGCCAGTGACCCGCCCCAATAACTACATCACCGCCAGTGACCCGCCCCAATAACTACATCACCGCCAGTGACCCGCCCCAATAACTACATCACCGCCAGTGACCCACCCCAATAACTACATCACTGCCAGTGACCCGCCCCAATAACTACATCACCGCCAGTGACCCACCCCAATAACTACATCACTGCCAGTGACCCACCCCAATAACTACATCACTGCCAGTGACCCACCCCAATAACTACATCACTGCCAGTGACCCATCCCAATAACTACATCACCGCCAGTGACCCGCCCCAATAACTACATCACCGCCAGTGACCCGCCCCAATAACTACATCACTGCCAGTGACCCACCCCAATAACTACATCACCGCCAGTGACCCATCCCAATAACTACATCACCGCCAGTGACCCGCCCCAATAACTACATCACTGCCAGTGACCCGCCCCAATAACTACATCACCGCCAGTGACCCACCCCAATAACTACATCACTGCCAGTGACCCGCCCCAATAACTACATCACTGCCAGTGACCCACCCCAATAACTACATCACCGCCAGTGACCCACCCCAATAACTACATCACCGCCAGTGACCCACCCCAATAACTACATCACCGCCAGTGACCCGCCCCAATAACTACATCACTGCCAGTGACCCACCCCAATAACTACATCACCGCCAGTGACCCGCCCCAATAACTACATCACTGCCAGTGACCCACCCCAATAACTACATCACTGCCAGTGACCCGCCCCAATAACTACATCACTGCCAGTGACCCACCCCAATAACTACATCACTGCCAGTGACCCGCCCCAATAACTACATCCCTGCCAGTGACCCGCCCCAATAACTACATCACCGCCAGTGACCCGCCCCAATAACTACATCACCGCCAGTGACCCGCCCCAATAACTACATCACTGCCAGTGACCCGCCCCAATAACTACATCACTGCCAGTGACCCGCCCCAATAACTACATCACCGCCAGTGACCCACCCCAATAACTACATCACCGCCAGTGACCCGCCCCAATAACTACATCACCGCCAGTGACCCGCCCCAATAACTACATCACTGCCAGTGACCCGCCCCAATAACTACATCACCGCCAGTAACCCACCCCAATAACTACATCACTGCCAGTGACCCATTTCAATAACTACATCACCGCCAGTGACCCGCCCCAATAACTACATCACCGCCAGTGACCCGCCCCAATAACTACATCACCGCCAGTGACCCACCCCAATAACTACATCACTGCCAGTGACCCGCCCCAATAACTACATCACCGCCAGTGACCCGCCCCAATAACTACATCACTGCCAGTGACCCGCCCCAATAACTACATCACTGCCAGTGACCCGCCCCAATAACTACATCACCGCCAGTGACCCGCCCCAATAACTACATCACCGCCAGTGACCCGCCCCAATAACTACATCACCGCCAGTGACCCGCCCCAATAACTACATCACCGCCAGTGACCCGCCCCAATAACTACATCACCGCCAGTGACCCGCCCCAATAACTACATCACTGCCAGTGAACCGCCCCAATAACTACATCACTGCCAGTGACCCACCCCAATAACTACATCACTGCCAGTGACCCACCCCAATAACTACATCACCGCCAGTGACCCACCCCAATAACTACATCACCGCCAGTGACCCACCCCAATAACTACATCACTGCCAGTGACCCACCCCAATAACTACATCACCGCCAGTGACCCGCCCCAATAACTACATCACTGCCAGTGACCCGCCCCAATAACTACATCACTGCCAGTGACCCGCCCCAATAACTACATCACCGCCAGTGACCCGCCCCAATAACTACATCACTGCCAGTGACCCACCCCAATAACTACATCACTGCCAGTGACCCACCCCAATAACTACATCACCGCCAGTGACCCGCCCCAATAACTACATCACCACCAGTGACCCGCCCCAATAACTACATCACTGCCAGTGACCCATCCCAATAACTACATCACCGCCAGTAACCCGCCCCAATAACTACATCACTGCCAGTGACCCGCCCCAATAACTACATCACCGCCAGTGACCCGCCCCAATAACTACATCACTGCCAGTGACCCGCCCCAATAACTACATCACTGCCAGTGACCCGCCCCAATAACTACATCACCGCCAGTGACCCGCCCCAATAACTACATCACTGCCAGTGACCCGCCCCAATAACTACATCACTGCCAGTGACCCGCCCCAATAACTACATCACCGCCAGTGACCCGCCCCAATAACTACATCACCGCCAGTGACCCACCCCAATAACTACATCACTGCCAGTGACCCACCCCAATAACTACATCACCGCCAGTGACCCACCCCAATAACTACATCACCGCCAGTGACCCGCCCCAATAACTACATCACTGCCAGTGACCCGCCCCAATAACTACATCACTGCCAGTGACCCACCCCAATAACTACATCACCGCCAGTGACCCGCCCCAATAACTACATCACCGCCAGTGACCCGCCCCAATAACTACATCACCGCCAGTGACCCGCCCCAATAACTACATCACCGCCAGTGACCCGCCCCAATAACTACATCACCGCCAGTGACCCGCCCCAATAACTACATCACTGCCAGTGACCCGCCCCAATAACTACATCACCGCCAGTGACCCGCCCCAATAACTACATCACCGCCAGTGACCCGCCCCAATAACTACATCACCGCCAGTGACCCGCCCCAATAACTACATCACCGCCAGTGACCCACCCCAATAACTACATCACCGCCAGTGACCCACCCCAATAACTACATCACTGCCAGTGACCCGCCCCAATAACTACATCACTGCCAGTGACCCACCCCAATAACTACATCACCGCCAGTGACCCACCCCAATAACTACATCACCGCCAGTGACCCACCCCAATAACTACATCACTGCCAGTGACCCACCCCAATAACTACATCACTGCCAGTGACCCGCCCCAATAACTACATCACCGCCAGTGACCCGCCCCAATAACTACATCACCGCCAGTGACCCGCCCCAATAACTACATCACCGCCAGTGACCCACCCCAATAACTACATCACTGCCAGTGACCCACCCCAATAACTACATCACTGCCAGTGACCCGCCCCAATAACTACATCACTGCCAGTGACCCGCCCCAATAACTACATCACTGCCAGTGACCCGCCCCAATAACTACATCACTGCCAGTGACCCACCCCAATAACTACATCACCGCCAGTGACCCGCCCCAATAACTACATCACCGCCAGTGAACCGCCCCAATAACTACATCACTGCCAGTGACCTGCCCCAATAACTACATCACCGCCAGTGACCCGCCCCAATAACTACATCACTGCCAGTGACCCGCCCCAATAACTACATCACCGCCAGTGACCCACCCCAATAACTACATCACTGCCAGTGACCCGCCCCAATAACTACATCACCGCCAGTGACCCACCCCAATAACTACATCACTGCCAGTGACCCACCCCAATAACTACATCACTGCCAGTGACCCACCCCAATAACTACATCACTGCCAGTGACCCATCCCAATAACTACATCACCGCCAGTGACCCATCCCAATAACTACATCACCGCCAGTGACCCGCCCCAATAACTACATCACCGCCAGTGACCCGCCCCAATAACTACATCACCGCCAGTGACCCACCCCAATAACTACATCACCGCCAGTGACCCATCCCAATAACTACATCACCGCCAGTGACCCGCCCCAATAACTACATCACTGCCAGTGACCCGCCCCAATAACTACATCACCGCCAGTGACCCACCCCAATAACTACATCACTGCCAGTGACCCGCCCCAATAACTACATCACTGCCAGTGACCCACCCCAATAACTACATCACCGCCAGTGACCCACCCCAATAACTACATCACCGCCAGTGACCCGCCCCAATAACTACATCACTGCCAGTGACCCACCCCAATAACTACATCACTGCCAGTGACCCACCCCAATAACTACATCACCGCCAGTGACCCGCCCCAATAACTACATCACCACCAGTGACCCGCCCCAATAACTACATCACCGCCAGTGACCCATCCCAATAACTACATCACCGCCAGTAACCCGCCCCAATAACTACATCACTGCCAGTGACCCGCCCCAATAACTACATCACCGCCAGTGACCCGCCCCAATAACTACATCACTGCCAGTGACCCGCCCCAATAACTACATCACTGCCAGTGACCCGCCCCAATAACTACATCACCGCCAGTGACCCGCCCCAATAACTACATCACTGCCAGTGACCCGCCCCAATAACTACATCACTGCCAGTGACCCGCCCCAATAACTACATCACCGCCAGTGACCCGCCCCAATAACTACATCACCGCCAGTGACCCACCCCAATAACTACATCACTGCCAGTGACCCACCCCAATAACTACATCACCGCCAGTGACCCACCCCAATAACTACATCACCGCCAGTGACCCGCCCCAATAACTACATCACTGCCAGTGACCCGCCCCAATAACTACATCACTGCCAGTGACCCACCCCAATAACTACATCACCGCCAGTGACCCGCCCCAATAACTACATCACCGCCAGTGACCCGCCCCAATAACTACATCACCGCCAGTGACCCGCCCCAATAACTACATCACCGCCAGTGACCCGCCCCAATAACTACATCACCGCCAGTGACCCGCCCCAATAACTACATCACTGCCAGTGACCCGCCCCAATAACTACATCACCGCCAGTGACCCGCCCCAATAACTACATCACCGCCAGTGACCCGCCCCAATAACTACATCACCGCCAGTGACCCGCCCCAATAACTACATCACCGCCAGTGACCCACCCCAATAACTACATCACCGCCAGTGACCCACCCCAATAACTACATCACTGCCAGTGACCCGCCCCAATAACTACATCACTGCCAGTGACCCACCCCAATAACTACATCACCGCCAGTGACCCACCCCAATAACTACATCACCGCCAGTGACCCACCCCAATAACTACATCACTGCCAGTGACCCACCCCAATAACTACATCACTGCCAGTGACCCGCCCCAATAACTACATCACCGCCAGTGACCCGCCCCAATAACTACATCACCGCCAGTGACCCGCCCCAATAACTACATCACCGCCAGTGACCCACCCCAATAACTACATCACTGCCAGTGACCCACCCCAATAACTACATCACTGCCAGTGACCCGCCCCAATAACTACATCACTGCCAGTGACCCGCCCCAATAACTACATCACTGCCAGTGACCCGCCCCAATAACTACATCACTGCCAGTGACCCACCCCAATAACTACATCACCGCCAGTGACCCGCCCCAATAACTACATCACCGCCAGTGAACCGCCCCAATAACTACATCACTGCCAGTGACCTGCCCCAATAACTACATCACCGCCAGTGACCCGCCCCAATAACTACATCACTGCCAGTGACCCGCCCCAATAACTACATCACCGCCAGTGACCCGCCCCAATAACTACATCACTGCCAGTGACCCACCCCAATAACTACATCACCGCCAGTGACCCGCCCCAATAACTACATCACTGCCAGTGACCCACCCCAATAACTACATCACCGCCAGTGACCCCCCCCAATAACTACATCACTGCCAGTGACCCACCCCAATAACTACATCACTGCCAGTGACCCGCCCCAATAACTACATCACCGCCAGTGACCCCCCCCCAATAACTACATCACTGCCAGTGACCCGCCCCAATAACTACATCACTGCCAGTGACCCCCCCCAATAACTACATCACTGCCAGTGACCCGCCCCAATAACTACATCACCGCCAGTGACCCACCCCAATAACTACATCACCGCCAGTGACCCGCCCCAATAACTACATCACCGCCAGTGACCCGCCCCAATAACTACATCACCGCCAGTGACCCGCCCCAATAACTACATCACCGCCAGTGACCCGCCCCAATAACTACATCACCGCCAGTAACCCGCCCCAATAACTACATCACTGCCAGTGACCCGCCCCAATAACTACATCACCGCCAGTGACCCGCCCCAATAACTACATCACCGCCAGTGACCCACCCCAATAACTACATCACTGCCAGTGACCCGCCCCAATAACTACATCACTGCCAGTGACCCGCCCCAATAACTACATCACCGCCAGTGACCCGCCCCAATAACTACATCACTGCCAGTGACCCGCCCCAATAACTACATCACCGCCAGTGACCCGCCCCAATAACTACATCACCGCCAGTGACCCACCCCAATAACTACATCACCGCCAGTGACCCGCCCCAATAACTACATCACCGCCAGTGACCCACCCCAATAACTACATCACTGCCAGTGACCCGCCCCAATAACTACATCACCGCCAGTGACCCACCCCAATAACTACATCACCGCCAGTGACCCGCCCCAATAACTACATCACCGCCAGTGACCCGCCCCAATAACTACATCACTGCCAGTGACCCGCCCCAATAACTACATCACCGCCAGTGACCCGCCCCAATATCTACATCACCGCCAGTGACCCACCCCAATAACTACATCACTGCCAGTGACCCGCCCCAATAACTACATCACTGCCAGTGACCCGCCCCAATAACTACATCACCGCCAGTGACCCACCCCAATAACTACATCACCGCCAGTGACCCGCCCCAATAACTACATCACTGCCAGTGACCCGCCCCAATAACTACATCACTGCCAGTGACCCGCCCCAATAACTACATCACCGCCAGTGACCCGCCCCAATAACTACATCACCGCCAGTGACCCGCCCCAATAACTACATCACTGCCAGTGACCCGCCCCAATAACTACATCACTGCCAGTGACCCGCCCCAATAACTACATCACTGCCAGTGACCCACCCCAATAACTACATCACTGCCAGTGACCCGCCCCAATAACTACATCACTGCCAGTGACCCGCCCCAATAACTACATCACCGCCAGTGACCCACCCCAATAACTACATCACCGCCAGTGACCCGCCCCAATAACTACATCACCGCCAGTGACCCGCCCCAATAACTACATCACTGCCAGTGACCCGCCCCAATAACTACATCACCGCCAGTGACCCGCCCCAATATCTACATCACCGCCAGTGACCCACCCCAATAACTACATCACTGCCAGTGACCCGCCCCAATAACTACATCACTGCCAGTGACCCGCCCCAATAACTACATCACCGCCAGTGACCCACCCCAATAACTACATCACCGCCAGTGACCCGCCCCAATAACTACATCACTGCCAGTGACCCGCCCCAATAACTACATCACCGCCAGTGACCCGCCCCAATAACTACATCACTGCCAGTGACCCGCCCCAATAACTACATCACCGCCAGTGACCCACCCCAATAACTACATCACCGCCAGTGACCCGCCCCAATAACTACATCACTGCCAGTGACCCGCCCCAATAACTACATCACTGCCAGTGACCCGCCCCAATAACTACATCACCGCCAGTGACCCGCCCCAATAACTACATCACCGCCAGTGACCCGCCCCAATAACTACATCACTGCCAGTGACCCGCCCCAATAACTACATCACTGCCAGTGACCCACCCCAATAACTACATCACTGCCAGTGACCCGCCCCAATAACTACATCACTGCCAGTGACCCGCCCCAATAACTACATCACCGCCAGTGAACCGCCCCAATAACTACATCACTGCCAGTGACCCGCCCCAATAACTACATCACTGCCAGTGACCCGCCCCAATAACTACATCACCGCCAGTGACCCGCCCCAATAACTACATCACTGCCAGTGACCCGCCCCAATAACTACATCACCGCCAGTGACCCACCCCAATAACTACATCACTGCCAGTAACCCGCCCCAATAACTACATCACCGCCAGTGACCCACCCCAATAACTACATCACCGCCAGTGACCCGCCCCAATAACTACATCACCGCCAGTGACCCGCCCCAATAACTACATCACCGCCAGTGACCCGCCCCAATAACTACATCACTGCCAGTGACCCACCCCAATAACTACATCACTGCCAGTGACCCGCCCCAATAACTACATCACTGCCAGTGACCCACCCCAATAACTACATCACCGCCAGTGACCCGCCCCAATAACTACATCACTGCCAGTGACCCGCCCCAATAACTACATCACTGCCAGTGACCCGCCCCAATAACTACATCACTGCCAGTGACCCGCCCCAATAACTACATCACTGCCAGTGACCCGCCCCAATAACTACATCACCGCCAGTGACCCGCCCCAATAACTACATCACCGCCAGTGACCCGCCCCAATAACTACATCACTGCCAGTGACCCGCCCCAATAACTACATCACCGCCAGTGACCCGCCCCAATAACTACATCACCGCCAGTGACCCGCCCCAATAACTACATCACCGCCAGTGACCCACCCCAATAACTACATCACCGCCAGTGACCCATCCCAATAACTACATCACTGCCAGTGACCCGCCCCAATAACTACATCACTGCCAGTGACCCGCCCCAATAACTACATCACTGCCAGTGACCCATCCCAATAACTACATCACTGCCAGTGACCCGCCCCAATAACTACATCACCGCCAGTGACCCGCCCCAATAACTACATCCCTGCCAGTGACCCACCCCAATAACTACATCACCGCCAGTGACCCACCCCAATAACGACATCACTGCCAGTGACCCACCCCAATAACTACATCACTGGCAGTAGACTGGACATTCATATGCAGTGTGTGCTCTATCACAACACAGGAGGGCCTCTCTTACCCAAAACCGTAAAGCAGCGGAGAACCTCGTTCTGATTCCTCACCAGGAGCTGAGTGGAAGAGTCCAGCGAGGAGCAGATCTGTGCAGAGAAACGTTGGGAGGACGTTAGAACACGTGTACAACACACCAGGAGTAATAACAACTGCATAGAGACATGAGGAGAGAGATACAGACGGGGGCAGGAGGACACGAGGAGAGAGAGATACTGACGGGGGCAGGAGGACACGAGGAGAGAGAGATACTGACGGGGGCAGGAGGACACGAGGAGAGAGAGATACTGACGGGGGCAGGAGGACACGAGGAGACAGATACTGACGGGGGCAGGAGGACACGAGGAGAGGGATACTAACGGAGCAGGAGGACACGAGGAGAGAGATACTGACGGGGCAGGAGGACACGAGGAGAGAGATACTGACGGGGGCAGGAGGACACGAGGAGAGAGAGATACTGACGGGGGGCAGGAGGACACGTGGAGAGAGAGATACTGACGGGGCAGGAGGACACGAGTAGAGAGATACTGACGGGGCAGGAGGACACGAGGAGAGAGATACTGACGAGGGGCAGGAGGACACGAGGAGAGAGATACTGACGGGGGCAGGAGGACACGAGGAGAGAGATACTGACGGGGGCAGGAGGACACGAGGAGAGAGAGATACTGACGGGGGCAGGAGGACACGAGGAGAGAGATACTGACGGGGCAGGAGGACACGAGGAGAGAGATACTGACGATGGGCAGGAGGACACGAGGAGAGAGATACCGACGGGGGCAGGAGGACACGAGGAGAGAGATACCGACGAGGGCAGGAGGACACGAGGAGAGAGAGATACTGACGGGGGCAGGAGGACACGAGGAGACAGATACTGACGGGGGCAGGAGGACACGAGGAGATACTGACGGGGGCAGGAGGACACGAGGAGAGAGAGATACTGACGGGGGCAGGAGGACACGAGGAGAGAGAGATACTGACGGGGGCAGGAGGACACGAGGAGAGAGAGATACTGACGGGGGCAGGAGGACACGAGGAGACAGATACTGACGGGGCAGGAGGACACGAGGAGAGAGAGATACTGACGGGGGCAGGAGGACACGAGGAGAGAGATACTGACGGGGGCAGGAGGACACGAGGAGAGAGAGATACTGACGGGGGC
Organism: Ascaphus truei; assembly: GCF_040206685.1. NCBI lineage: Eukaryota > Metazoa > Chordata > Amphibia > Anura > Ascaphidae > Ascaphus > Ascaphus truei. The sequence continues at coordinate 77,276 of NW_027454204.1, read as the reverse complement.
AGGAGGACACGAGGAGAGAGAGATACTGACGGGGGCAGGAGGACACGAGGAGAGAGAGATACTGACGGGGGCAGGAGGACACGAGGAGAGAGATACTGACGGGGGCAGGAGGACACGAGGAGAGAGATACTGACGGGGGCAGGAGGACACGAGGAGAGAGATACTGACGGGGGCAGGAGGACACGAGGAGAGAGATACTGACGAGGGCAGGAGGACACGAGGAGAGAGATACTGACGAGGGCAGGAGGACACGAGGAGAGAGAGATACTGACGGGGGCAGGAGGACACGAGGAGAGAGAGATACTGACGGGGGCAGGAGGACACGAGGAGAGAGAGATACTGACGGCGGCAGGAGGACACGAGGAGAGAGATACTGACGGGGGCAGGAGGACACGAGGAGAGAGATACTGACGGGGCAGGAGGACACGAGGAGAGAGATACTGACGAGGGCAGGAGGACACGAGGAGAGAGATACTGACGAGGGCAGGAGGACACGAGGAGAGAGATACTGACGGGGGCAGGAGGACACTAGGAGAGAGAGATACTGACGGGGCAGGAGGACACGAGGAGAGGGATACTAACGGAGCAGGAGGACACGAGGAGAGAGATACTGACGGGGCAGGAGGACACGAGGAGAGAGATACTGACGGGGGCAGGAGGACACGAGGAGAGAGAGATACTGACGGGGGGCAGGAGGACACGTGGAGAGAGAGATACTGACGGGGCAGGAGGACACGAGTAGAGAGATACTGACGGGGCAGGAGGACACGAGGAGAGAGATACTGACGAGGGGCAGGAGGACACGAGGAGAGAGATACCGACGGGGGCAGGAGGACACGAGGAGAGAGATACCGTCGAGGGCAGGAGGACACGAGGAGAGAGAGATACTGACGGGGGCAGGAGGACACGAGGAGACAGATACTGACGGGGGCAGGAGGACACGAGGAGATACTGACGGGGGCAGGAGGACACGAGGAGAGAGAGATACTGACGGGGGCAGGAGGACACGAGGAGAGAGAGATACTGACGGGGGCAGGAGGACACGAGGAGACAGATACTGACGGGGCAGGAGGACACGAGGAGATACTGACGGGGGCAGGAGGACATGAGGAGAGAGAGATACTGACGGGGCAGGAGGAAACAGATACTGACGGGGGCAGGAGGAAACAGATACTGACGGGGGCAGGAGGACACGAGGAGAGAGATACTGACGGGGGCAGGAGGACACGAGGAGAGAGAGATACTGACGGGGGCAGGAGGACACGAGGAGAGAGAGATACTGACGGGGGCAGGAGGACACGAGGAGAGAGATACTGACGGGGGCAGGAGGACACGAGGAGAGAGATACTGACGGGGGCAGGAGGACACGAGGAGAGAGATACTGACGGGGGCAGGAGGACACGACGAGAGAAAGATACTGACGGGGGCAGGAGGACACGAGGAGAGAGATACTGACGAGGGCAGGAGGACACGAGGAGAGAGAGATACTGACGGGGGCAGGAGGACACGAGGAGAGAGAGATACTGACGGGGGCAGGAGGACACGAGGAGAGAGAGATACTGACGGGGGCAGGAGGACACGAGGAGAGAGATACTGACGGGGGCAGGAGGACACGAGGAGAGAGATACTGACGGGGCAGGAGGACACGAGGAGAGAGATACTGACGAGGGGCAGGAGGACACGAGGAGAGAGATACCGACGGGGGCAGGAGGACACGAGGAGAGAGATACCGACGAGGGCAGGAGGACACGAGGAGAGAGAGATACTGACGGGGGCAGGAGGACACGAGGAGACAGATACTGACGGGGGCAGGAGGACACGAGGAGATACTGACGGGGGCAGGAGGACACGAGGAGAGAGAGATACTGACGGGGGCAGGAGGACACGAGGAGACAGATACTGACGGGGCAGGAGGACACGAGGAGATACTGACGGGGGCAGGAGGACATGAGGAGAGAGAGATACTGACGGGGCAGGAGGACACAGATACTGACGGGGGCAGGAGGACACGAGGAGAGAGAGATACTGACGGGGGCAGGAGGACACGAGGAGAGAGAGATACTGACGGGGGCAGGAGGACACGAGGAGAGATATACTGACGGGGGCAGGAGGACACGAGGAGAGAGATACTGACGGGGGCAGGAGGACACGAGGAGAGAGATACTGACGGGGGCAGGAGGACACGACGAGAGAAAGATACTGACGGGGGCAGGAGGACACGAGGAGAGAGATACTGACGAGGGCAGGAGGACACGAGGAGAGATACTGACGGGGGCAGGAGGACACGAGGAGAGAGAGATACTGACGGCGGCAGGAGGACACGAGGAGAGAGATACTGACGGGGGCAGGAGGACACGAGGAGAGAGATACTGACGGGGCAGGAGGACACGAGGAGAGAGATACTGACGGGGGGCAGGAGGACACGAGGAGAGAGATACTGACGGGGCAGGAGGACACGAGGAGACAGATACTGACGGGGGCAGGAGGACACGAGGAGAGAGATACTGACGAGGGCAGGAGGACACGAGGAGAGAGAGATACTGACGGGGGCAGGAGGACACGAGGAGAGAGATACTGACGGGGCAGGAGGACACGAGGAGAGAGATACTGACGGGGGGCAGGAGGACACGAGGAGAGAGATACTGACGGGGGCAGGAGGACACGAGGAGACAGATACTGACGGGGGCAGGAGGACACGAGGAGAGAGATACTGACGAGGGCAGGAGGACACGAGGAGAGAGAGATACTGACGGGGGCAGGAGGACACGAGGAGAGAGATACTGACGGGGGCAGGAGGACACGAGGAGATACTGACGGGGGCAGGAGGACACGAGGAGAGAGATACTGACGGGGGCAGGAGGACACGACGAGAGAAAGATACTGACGGGGGCAGGAGGACACGAGGAGAGAGATACTGACGAGGGCAGGAGGACACGAGGAGAGAGAGATACTGACGGGGGCAGGAGGACACGAGGAGAGAGATACTGACGGGGGCAGGAGGACACGAGGAGACAGATACTGACGGGGGCAGGAGGACACGAGGAGAGAGATACTGACGAGGGCAGGAGGACACGAGGAGAGAGAGATACTGACGGGGGCAGGAGGACACGAGGAGAGAGAGATACTGACGGGGGCAGGAGGACACGAGGAGAGAGAGATACTGACGGGGGCAGGAGGACACGAGGAGATACTGACGGGGGCAGGAGGACACGAGGAGAGAGAGATACTGACGGGGCAGGAGGACACGAGGAGAGAGATACTGACGAGGGGCAGGAGGACACGAGGAGAGAGATACTGACGGGGGCAGGAGGACACGAGGAGAGAGATACTGACGGGGGCAGGAGGACACGAGGAGAGAGATACTGACGGGGGCCGGAGGACACGAGGAGAGAAAGATACTGACGGGGGCAGGAGGACACGAGGAGAGAGATACTGACGAGGGCAGGAGGACACGAGGAGAGAGAGATACTGACGAGGGCAGGAGGACACGAGGAGAGAGATACCGACGAGGGCAGGAGGACACGAGGAGAGAGATACCGACGAGGGCAGGAGGACACGAGGAGAGAGAGATACTGACGGGAGGCAGGAGGACACGAGGAGAGAGATACTGACGGGGGCAGGAGGACACGAGGAGAGAGATACTGACGGGGGCAGGAGGACACGAGGAGAGAAAGATACTGACGGGGGCAGGAGGACACGAGGAGAGAGATACTGACGAGGGCAGGATGACACGAGGAGAGAGATACTGACGGGGCAGGAGGACACGTGGAGAGAGAGATACTGACGGGGCAGGAGGACACGAGGAGAGAGATACTGACGGGGGCAGGAGGACACGAGGAGAGAGATACTGACGGGGGCAGGAGGACACGAGGAGACAGATACTGACGGGGGCAGGAGGACACGAGGAGATACTGACGGGGGCAGGAGGACACGAGGAGAGAGATACTGACGGGGCAGGAGGACATGAGGAGATACTGACGGGGGCAGGAGGACATGAGGAGATACTGACGGGGGCAGGAGGACATGAGGAGATACTGACGGGGGCAGGAGGACATGAGGAGATACTGACGGGGGCAGGAGGACATGAGGAGATACTGACGGGGGCAGGAGGACATGAGGAGATACTGACGGGGGCAGGAGGACATGAGGAGATACTGACGGGGGCAGGAGGACATGAGGAGATACTGACGGGGCAGGAGGACATGAGGAGATACTGACGGGGCAGGAGGACATGAGGAGATACTGACGGGGCAGGAGGACATGAGGAGATACTGACGGGGCAGGAGGACATGAGGAGATACTGACGGGGGCAGGAGGACACGAGGAGATACTGACGGGGGCAGGAGGACACGAGGAGATACTGACGGGGGCAGGAGGACACGAGGAGACACTGACGGGGGCAGGAGGACATGAGGAGATACTGACAGGGGCAGGAGGACATGAGGAGAGAGAGATACTGACGGGGGCAGGAGGACACGAGGAGACAGATACTGACGGGGCAGGAGGACACGAGGAGATACTGACGGGGGCAGGAGGACACGAGGAGATACTGACGGGGGCAGGAGGACACGAGGAGATACGGACGGGGACAGGAGGACATGAGGAGATACTGACGGGGGCAGGAGGACTTGAGGAGATACGGAGATAATGACAGGGGCAGGAGGACAAGAGAAGAAACACACAGGAGAAGAACTGCACAGTGACATGGATGGAGGAGACTCACCTGGGAGTGTAGGGCCATGAAAATGGAGTCCATGAGCGCCTCCAACGTGCGGCTCTCGCTGGAAACGGAGCTCTCTAGGATCTGACACAAGCTCTGGGAACACCAATAGGACATGAACAATTACAGTGACCGGTAATACAACAGTTGTCCTTGAGGACCAATGGTTCGTAGCTCTGTGCGAGTTTGTTTATTCTAAGTTTGTCACAAACGAGCTTGGATTATGGTGAATGCCTAAAAGAAGTCGTTATGCTGCAGAGCGCTTTAAGAGACGGAAGGAAGGAACGGGCTGCGGGGGCGACCCCATCCGCATCTCCCTGCAGCGGGAGGGACTGGGGGGGCGACCCCATCCGCATCTCCCTGCAGCGGGAGGGACTGGGGGGGCGACCCCATCCGCATCTCCCTGCAGCGGGAGGGACTGGGGGGGCGACCCCATCCGCATCTCCCTGCAGCGGGAGGGAGGGGCTCCAGGGGCGACCCCATCCGCATCTCCCTGCAGCAGGAGGGGCTAAGGGGGCGACCCCATCCGCATCTCCCTGCAGCGGGAGGGACGGGCTCCGGGGGCCACACCATCCGCATCTCCCTGCAGCGGGAGGGAGGGGCTCCGGGGGCGACCCCATCCGCATCTCCCTGCAGCGGGAGGGAGGGGCTCCGGGGGCCACACCATCCGCATCTCCCTGCAGCGGGAGGGAGGGGCTCCGGGGGCGACACCATCCGCATCTCCCTGCAGCGGGAGGGGGTCTGGGGGCGACACCATCCGCATCTCCCTGCAACGGGAGGGACTCAGGGGCGACCCCATCCGCATCTCCCTGCAGCGGGAGGGGCTCAGGGGGCGACCCCATCCGCATCTCCCTGCAGCGGGAGGGAGGGGCCCCGGGGGCGACCCCATCTGCATCTCCCTGCAGCGGGAGGGACTCAGGGGGCGACCCCATCCGCATCTCCCTGCAGCGGGAGGGACTCAGGGGGCGACCCCATCCGCATCTCCCTGCAGCGGGAGGGACTCAGGGGGCGACCCCATCCGCATCTCCCTGCAGCGGGAGGGACTCAGGGGGCGACCCCATCCGCATCTCCCTGCAGCAGGAGGGACGGGCTCCGGGGGCGACCCCATCCGCATCTCCCTGCAGCGGGAGGGGCTCTGGGGGCGACCCCATCCGCATCTCCCTGCAGCGGGAGGGACGGGCTCCGGGGGGGCGACACCATCCGCATCTCCCTGCAGCGGGAGGGACGGGGTCCTGGGGCGACCCCATCCGCATCTCCCTGCAGCGGGAGGGACGGGGTTAAGGGGTGACCCCATCCGCATCTCCCTGCAGCGGGAAGGACGGGGTTAAGGGGTGACCCCATCCGCATCTCCCTGCAGCGGGAGGGGCTCAGGGGGCGACACCATCCGCATCTCCCTGCAGCGGGAGGAACTCAGGGGGCCCTTCTGTGTCAGACATGTCCCAGATGGGTTACATGACTGGGGCTGAAGGAGTTGCTTAGTGGTAATGTCAGTCCGAGTGTCCAAGGGGCCAGACACTTAACATCCCTGTGCCCCAGGCAGCAGATTTAGATTGTTCAGGGCGGAGACTCCTAGTGCAACACACGGACGGACACACGGACGGACACACACACACGTTCTCACCTTGGTCACATAAAAGGCGTCCACGTTTTTCTTATAGAGAGATAAGATCCCAGGAATCAGGCGGGGGAGCTGCTCCTCCAGCTTCTCATTCGGCAGCAAGTGACTCATTGGCCCAAGAGCTTCTACTACAGCCAGCCTGACCTGCCGAGGAGGACACACAGTGAGACTTCTACTACAGCCAGCCTGACCTGCCGAGGAGGAGGACACAGTGAGACTTCTACTACATCCAGCCTGACCTGCCGAGGAGGACACACAGTGAGACTTCTACTACAGCATGCCTGACCTGCCGAGGAGGACACACAGTGAGACTTCTACTACAGCCAGCCTGACCTGCCGAGGAGGACACACAGTGAGACTTCTACTACATCCAGCCTGACCTGCCGAGGAGGACACACAGTGAGACTTCTACTACAGCCAGCCTGACCTGCCGAGGAGGACACACAGTGAGACTTCTACTACAGCCAGCCTGACCTGCCGAGGAGGAGAGCACAGTGAGGCTTCTACTACAACCAGCCTGACCTGCCGTGGAGGAGAACACAGTGAGACTTCTACTACACCCAGCCTGACCTGCCGAGGAGGACACACAGTGAGGCTTCTACTACACCCAGCCTGACCTGCCAAGGAGGACACACAGCGAGACTTCTACTACAACCAGCCTGACCTGCCGAGGAGGACACAGTGAGACTTCTACTACAGCCAGCCTGACCTGCCGAGGAGGACACACAGTGAGACTTCTACTACAGCCAGCCTGACCTGCCGAGGAGAACACAGTGAGACTTCTACTACAGCCAGCCTGACCTGCCGAGGAGGACACACAGTGAGACTTCTACTACAGCCAGCCTGACCTGCCGAGGAGAACACAGTGAGACTTCTACTACAGCCAGCCTGACCTGCCGAGGAGTACACACAGTGAGACTTCTACTACAGCCAGCCTGACCTGCCGAGGAGGAGAACACAGTGAGGCTTCTACTACAGCCAGCCTGACCTGCCGAGGAGGACACACAGTGAGACTTCTACTACAGCCAGCCTGACCTGCCGAGGAGAACACAGTGAGACTTCTACTACAGCCAGCCTGACCTGCCGAGGAGAACACAGTGAGACTTCTACAACAGCCAGCCTGACCTGCCGAGGAGGAGGACACAGTGAGGCTTCTACTACACCCAGCCTGACCTGCCGAGGAGGAGGACACAGTGAGGCTTCTACTACAGCCAGCCTGACCTGCCGAAGAGGACACACAGTGAGACTTCTACTACAGCCAGCCTGACCTGCCGAGGAGGACACACAGTGAGACTTCTACTACAGCCAGCCTGACCTGCCGAGGAGGACACACAGTGAGACTTCTACTACAGCCAGCCTGACCTGCCGAGGAGGAGAACACAGTGAGGCTTCTACTACAGCCAGCCTGACCTGCCGAGGAGGACACACAGTGAGACTTCTACTACAGCCAGCCTGACCTGCTGAGGAGGAGAACACAGTGAGGCTTCTACTACAGCCAGCCTGACCTGCTGAGGAGGAGAGCACAGTGAGGCTTCTACTACAGCCAGCCTGACCTGCCGAGGAGAACACAGTGAGGCTTCTACTACAGCCAGCCTGAGGAAGCGTTTTCGGCGAAACGCGTTGCTCAAAATCCCCCATCCCTTTTGAACTGTTGCGGCCACAGTAGGGAGCGGGACACGGGAAGTGCAGAGCTCCTCCCGGACGCTGAGGGAGTCTTACTGCAGTCCCACGATCCCCGTTAAACATCCCCTAAAGACTGGCCTTTTTACCCCACCCTGACACCGCAGCTCACGAGTTGAGTGAGCGGTGAGTTTGTTTATTTGTTTCTTAAATAAAGAGTTTTTGGCCTCAACAATCTGGGCTGTTATATTTCCACACCGCACTGGGAGAGAGAAAACAACATCAGAGGCCGGCAGAAGGCTTGATCGAGGGACGCCGGCCAGAACAAACAAGATACTTTTTCCAAGGGTGTACTCACACTTGGCCGTGTGAGTAATATTTTTGTTATATATATATATATATATATATATATTTTCTCATTTCCCTATCCCCCACCACCCGCCACAGAGTGCCAGCTGGCACTTTGAAATAGAGAGATCCTGTTGGAGGTCAAGATACCGTCTCCCCTGAGTGCACACACACATGCCCGTGTGACATGCCCGTGTGACATGCCCGTGTGACATGCCCGTGTGACATGCCCGTGTGAGTGTTTTATTAATTCTATATTATTGATTTTCACCAACTTGTGCTAATTCCTGTTTGTACCATTTTTGTTATCTTTCGGTTCACATCCCCATGTATTTCTTCCGAGGGGGACACCACAAGCAAGAATAAGGAGAGGAACAGAACAGACGAGAGACATCACATCAAGAAAAGAATAGCCCTGACGAGAATAGGAGACTGAATCTACAAGAAAAAGAAGCGAGGACGCAAAAGATAGCTTGATGCGCAAGCATTTGCACAAGGCCGTGTGAGTGTTTATGTTATTTTAGACCCACACCACCCACTTTTCAGAGTCTCACACACCCATATCAGATTGCATTATATATTTTTTACTTTTCACTCCACCAGTGCTCCCCCATCCCCTTCTCTTTTTTTTTTTCTACTACAGCCAGCCTGACCTGCCGAGGAGGAGAACACACAGTGAGGCTTCTACTACAGCCAGCCTGACCTGCCGAGGAGAACACACAGTGAGGCTTCTACTACAGCCAGCCTGACCTGCCGAGGAGGACACACAGTGAGGCTTCTACTACAGCCAGCCTAACCTGCCGAGGAGGCGAACACACAGTGAGGCTTCTACTACAGCCAGCCTAACCTGCCGAGGAGGAGAACACACAGTGAGGCTTCTACTACAGCCAGCCTAACCTGCCGAGGAGGAGAACACACAGTGAGGCTTCTACTACAGCCAGCCTAACCTGCCGAGGAGGAGAACACACAGTGAGGCTTCTACTACAGCCAGCCTAACCTGCCGAGGAGGAGAACACAGTGAGACTTCTACTACAGCCAGCCTGACCTGCCGAGGAGGACACACAGTGAGACTTCTACTACAGCCAGCCTGACCTGCCGAGGAGAACACAGTGAGACTTCTACTACAGCCAGCCTGACCTGCCGAGGAGTACACACAGTGAGACTTCTACTACAGCCAGCCTGACCTGCCGAGGAGGAGAACACAGTGAGACTTCTACTACAGCCAGCCTGACCTGCCGAGGAGGACACACAGTGAGACTTCTACTACAGCCAGCCTGACCTGCCGAGGAGAACACAGTGAGACTTCTACAACAGCCAGCCTGACCTGCCGAGGAGGAGGACACAGTGAGGCTTCTACTACACCCAGCCTGACCTGCCGAGGAGGAGGACACAGTGAGGCTTCTACTACAGCCAGCCTGACCTGCCGAGGAAAACACAGTGAGGCTTCTACTACAGCTAGCCTGACCTGCCGAGGAGAACACAGTGAGGCTCCTACTACAGCCAGCCTGACCTGCCGAGGAGAACACACAGTGAGGCTTCTACTACAGCCAGCCTGACCTGCCGAGGAGGAGAACACAGTGAGGCTTCTACTACACCCAGCCTGACCTGCCGAGGAGGAGAACACAGTGAGGCTTCTACTACAGCCAGCCTGACCTGCCGAGGAAAACACAGTGAGGCTTCTACTACAGCCAGCCTGACCTGCCGAGGAGAACACAGTGAGGCTTCTACTACAGTCAGCCTGACCTGCCGAGGAGAACACACAGTGAGGCTTCTACTACACCCAGCCTGTCCTGCCGAGGAGGACACACAGTGAGACTTCTACTACAGCCAGCCTGACCTGCCGAGGAGAACACACAGTGATGCTTCTACTACAGCCAGCCTGACCTGCCGAGGAGAACACAGTGAGGCTTCTACTACAGCCAGCCTGACCTGCCGAGGAGAACACAGTGAGGCTTCTACTACAGCCAGCCTGACCTGCCGAGGAGAACACAGTGAGGCTTCTACTACAGCTAGCCTGACCTGCCGAGGAGGAGAACACAGTGAGGCTTCTAACACAGCCAGCCTGACCTGCCGAGGAGAACACACAGTGAGGCTTCTACTACACCCAGCCTGACCTGCCGAGGAGAACACAGTGAGGCTTCTACTACACCCAGCCTGACCTGCCGAGGAGAACACACAGTGAGGCTTCTACTACACCCAGCCTGACCTGCCGAGGAGAACACAGTGAGGCTTCTACTACACCCAGCCTGACCTGCCGAGGAGAACACACAGTGAGGCTTCTACTACACCCAGCCTGACCTGCCGAGGAGAACACAGTGAGGCTTCTACTACACCCAGCCTGACCTGCCGAGGAGGAGAACACACAGTGAGGCTTCTACTACCCATCCCCTGCCACCCTCCCTCCTCTCTCCCTTTCTCCTGTGCCCTTTGGAATGCTTGTTCCCTTTCTAACAAGTTCCTCTCTGTGCATGACTTCTTTCTCTCTCACTCCCTGCTTCTCTTTGCTATAACTGAGACCTGGCTCACTCAGTCTGACTCTGCTCTGGAAGCTGCCCACTCTTATGGTGGCCTTTCCTTCTCCCACACTCCGTGCCCTGATGGCAGGGGTGGAGGCGTGGGGCTCCTGCTCTCCTCTCTCTGCCGTTACCGAATCCTTCCTATTCTTCCCTCACTTGCTTTTCCCTCCTTTGAGGTTCACACTATCCAGATCTTCTCTCCTCTCCCTGTCTATGTGGCGGTCATCTATCGCCCACCTACCTCTACTCATCCCCCTTCTGCCTTTCTCTCTCACTTTGAATCCTGGCTCTCTTTCTTTCTCTCCTCAGACTCCCCTGTTCTCCTTGGGGACTTCAATTGCCACATTGATGACCCCTCTCTCCCTTGGGCCTCCCGCTTTCTTTCTCTAACCTCTTCTTTTGGCCTTCAACAGTGGACTGCAGCCAGCACCCACAAGGATGGCCACTACTTAGACTTGGTTTTCACTAAAAAATTCTCTCTCTCCGATTTCTCCATTTCCCTCTCTCTGACCATCACCTCATCCTCTCCATCTCGCTTCTCCCCTTCTCCTCCATCTACCCCCCGGTTCTGCAGAAACCTGCGCTCTATTCACTTACCTGACTTTGATTCCACTTTACGCTCCTCCCTCAGCTCTGCTACAGACCCCGACAACCTGGTCAGGAACTACAACTCTGCCTTGTCCTCGTCTCTTGATCTACATGCCCCGCTTTCTCTCTGCCGCCCTCACCCTTCTAACCCTAGACCCTGGCTAAATTCCCACACGCGTATGGAGGAAATCTCATACTCTCGCAGACTTCCTTCACTACAAATTTATGCTATCCTGTTTCAACTCTGCCCTCTGGCAAGCTAAACAAGCCTACTTTTCTTCACTAATCAACATGCACAAGTCTAACCCACGCCGACTGTTCTCTGTCTTTGATACTCTACTCAAACCACCCTCAGCTGCCTCTCCTTCCTCCATCTCCGCTCAGGACTTTGCTGACTATTTTAAGGAAAAGGTGGAAACCATACATCAGAACATCCCCTCTGTCTCTTCCTCCCATCCTACACCTCTTCCTAACTCTCCTCCTGCCTTCCTTGACTCTTTTTCCACTGTCACAGAGGAGGATGTGTCGCTGTTCATCGCCTCTTCTCCCTCTACCACTTGCCCTCTTGACCCCATTCCCTCCCATCTCCTAAAACCTCTTGCTCCTACTATAATCCCTACGCTCACACACATTTTTAACTCCTCCCTCTGCTCTGGAACCTTTCCATCCTCCTTCAAACATACAACAGTCATACCATTACTCAAAAACAGCAAGCTTGACCCTGTCTTTCTAACTATCGACCTGTCTCCCTCCTGCCTTTTGCCTCTAAACTCCTTGAACGTCTTGTATTCTCTCGCTTGCTCCATTTTCTCAACACCTATTCTCTCCTAGACCCTCTACAATCTGGCTTCCGCACTGCTCACTCCACGGAAACAGCCCACACTAAAATAACTGACGACTTCCATGCTGCCAAAGACAGAGGTCATTACACTCTGCTCATATTACTCGACCTCTCTGCAGCATTTGACACCGTGGACCACCCTCTTCTCCTTCACATTCTCCATACTCTTGGTATTCGGAACAAAGCTCTATCCTGGATCTCATCCTACCTCTCCCATCGTACTTTTAGTGTCTCTTCTGCTAACACCTCCTCCTCCTCTATTGATCTCCCTGTGGGGGTACCCCAGGGCTCTGTCCTGGGACCTCTTTTTTCTCTGTACACACTCTCTCTAGGTGACCTAATAACATCTTTTGGGTTTAATTATCACCTCTATGCTGACGACACACAAATATACTTTTCAACACCCGACCTTACACCTGCTGTACAAACCAAAGTTTCTGAATGTCTCTCTGCTATATCATCCTGGATGGCCCTCCGACGCCTTAAACTCAACATGGCTAAAACAGAGCTCCTCATACTTCCTCCCAAACCTGGCCCTACTACCTCCTTCCACATTACTGTTGGAACTACGATCATTCACCCAGTAGCCCAAGCACGCTGCCAAGGGGTCACACTCGACTCCTCTCTCACATTCGCCCCTCACATTCAAAACATTTCTAAAACCTGTCACTTTTTCCTCCGCAATATAACAATGATACGCCCTTTCCTCTGTTGCTCGACTGCTAAAACTCCGACTCAGGCCCTCACTCTCTCCCGTCTTGATTACTGTAACCTCCTGCTGTCCGGCCTTCCTGCCTCTCACCTGTCTCCCCTACAATCTATCCTAAATGCTGCTGCCAGAATCACTCTACTCTTTCCTAGATCTGTCTCAGCATCTCCCCTCCTGAAATCCCTCTCCTGGCTTCCGATCAAATCCCGCATCTCACACTCCATTCTTCTCCTCACTTTTAAAGCTTTATATTCTTCTGCCCCTCCTTACATCTCAGCCCTAATTTCTCGTTATGCACCATCCCGACTCTTGCGTTCTTCTCAAGGATGTCTTCTTTCTACCCCCTTTGTATCTAAAGCCCTCTCCCGCCTTAAACCTTTTTCACTGACTGCCCCCCACCTCTGGAATGCCCTTCCCCTCAGTACCCGACTAGCACCCTCTCTATCCACCTTTAAGACCCACCTTAAGACACATTTGCTTAAAGAAGCATATGAATAGCACTGTGGATAATACTGGACACATGATACATAAAGCTTGGCCCCCTGCAGATGCACTTACCAGAACTCCCTCCTACTGTCTCTGTACGTTCTCCCTACCTACCAATTAGACTGTAAGCTCCTCGGGGCAGGGACTCCTCTTCCTTAATGTTACTTTTATGTCTAAAGCACTTCTTCCCATGATCTGTTATGTATAGTATCTGTTATTTATTTGATTACCACATGAATTACTACTGTGAAGCGCTATGTACATTAATGGCGCTATATAAATAAAGACATACAATACAATACTACACCCAGTAGAGGAGAAAAACTGGAAGAGCACTACTGTAGGTATCAAAAAAAAGTAGAGAGGAGGGTGTGTATCCCATAAAAACATTATTTATTGGTCATGGAAAAACAGGGCAATGGAGAGCCCTACCAACGTTTCCCGCGTCACAGAGCGCTTTCTCAAGGTATACATATCACAACTTTATTAACACACACACACACAATGACAACCAGCCAATACTCACAGCTCACATGGGATCCACCCACTCTGATTGCTAATGGTCTTCTGATGTGTATACACCTAATCAGTATATTCAGACACAGAGACGACAGTGACTAACTCCGCCCCCAACTACCAATCCAGAGACATGCGTGGTCTAGCAACCCCCAGTAGTACGCGCGTGCGCAGTAACCAACTGAGGGAGAGTCCTCAATGTCAATGGAGGCCGTGGGGCGTGCGGAGAGCGCGTCATCAAATGGCCCTGACTGTATACCTCACTGGGACTCTAAGTGCGCGCGCAACTGCGCTCTGCAAGACACTAGTCCCTCCCCGCAGTGGGAGCAGACACAGTGAGCTCCGGACCATCGGCGAAGTGGCTTGCGCAATACCAACCGTCGCGTCAGAGGCTCACAGAATACCCCAAGTGCGGGGTGGGAGAATGAAAAGCCAGAGCGCAGAATTATGCGCAGCACAGAGGGGGAACACATAGCGTGCTGTGAAGTACAAACACACAACATTATTAAAACCAATAAACTTAAAATATATATTAACAAAGAAAACATATTTGTAGAACCCCCCTGTCTTACTCTCTTCTAAATTATGTTAAATCGACCAGAAGGGGCAATTAAAAACTATCACTTGACATATGTAAAGTCAAACTAACATCCTGATTTGTTTAGGGAGCTGATGATGGTGAATAAATAGAGTGGATATAGAATGGCAAGCAAAGAACATGAGATTGAGTGGAGAAACCTAATATAATGTGATAAGATGTTATTTGTCTAGAAAGGTCCCCCATACATATATGCCCATGGTTGCTTAGCACATATATCCACTATACTGTATAACCTTAGCCAGTACATCCAGCTGTTGAAACATAGTGTATAACAGATATACATATAATTGACACGAAAAAATACTCTATCATAGCTTCCAAGATCATTTTGAAGCTTATTAAACAAACAAGTACAAAAAGATGTGAGAGCAACTAGTTACAGGGAGGAGAGCAACATATTGAGGAAACATTTTGACAGAATGACATCCTCAAAAAAGCGCCTTAATAGAAGGGCATCTTGTTAAAAAATAATAAATAAAAGAAAAGAAGACTGAAAAGAGAAGGCATAATCAAGACAATAATACTTACCATGCAATCATAAATCAGATTGTATTAAGTTACATGATTACATGATAGACCGACTCAAAGCAAAAAAAACAAAAAAAGGCAAAAACTACCAAATAAAAATAATGATCAAGAGCCAACTGAGAAACGTGTTCAAATTGCGTTAAATTAAACGTTCCATTCATTAGGTTATGCGAAGAATTATATTGAAGATTTTAATGTACAGGTGCAGTGCACATGCATAAGTACCATCCATGGGTGGCTCAATATTAAAGGGTGTTCACCATGGGATCATGATCCATATTCCGACAGAACCTACCCAAAAGATAAAGGGTGGTCTAGTTACCCAGAAACGGACCCAGATCCCAATCGGTGTTCGGGCCCGAAGGAACCCTTGTTTTGATAGGAAATATCCAAGAGAGTTCTCGTCGATTCAGCGCATTCAATTTGTCGCCACCTCTGATGGAACAAGAGACTTGTTCAAGTCCCATAAATGAAAAACCTGACAAGCCTCCCCGACTACAACAAGAGAAGTGGTTAGATACAGGGTGCAGAAGATCACCTCTTTCAATTAGGCGCACATGTTCCATAATTCTAACCTTAAGGGCTCGAATGGCTCGCCCAATGTATTGTTTTCCACAGCGGCAGGTCAGGAGGTAAACAAATTTTGTATTGCAATTAATAAATTTCCTAGATTTATAACACTGACCTGTCGCTGTGGATGAGAAATCTGACCCTGTCTCCATGTATCTGCAGACTTTGCATTGGGAGCATCTAAAGGAACCAACCGGGAGAGGGTTTCAACAGGGGATTGGAAAAGACTCGGGGACACCGAATTTGAAATAGTTTTAGCACGTCTAAAGATGGACACAGTGATGCTTCTACTACAGCCAGCCTGACTTGCCGAGGAGGGGAACACAGTGAGGCTTCTACTACAGCCAGCCTGACCTGCAGAGAAGAACACAGTGAAGCTTCTACTACAGCCAGCCTCACCTGCCGAGGAGAACACACAGTGAGGCTTCTACTACAGCCAGCCTGACCTGCCGAGGAGAACACAGTGAAACTTCTACTACAGCCAGCCTGACCTGCCGAGAACACACAGTGAGGCTTCTACTACAGCCAGCCTGACCTGCCGAGGAGGAGAACACAGTGAAACTTCTACTACAGCCAGTCTGTCCTGCCGAGGAGGAGAACACAGTGAAACTTCTACTACAGCCAGTCTGTCCTGCCGAGGAGGAGGAAAAGCAAACAGTGAGGCTTCTACTACAGCCAGCCTGACCTGACGTGGAGAACACAGTGAGGCTTCTACTACAGCCAGCCTGGCCTGCCGAGGAGAACACACAGTGAGGCTTCTACTACAGCCAGCCTGACCTGCCGAGGAGAACACAGCAAGGCTTTTACTACACCCAGCCTGACCTGCCGAGGAGGACACAGTGAGGCTTCTACTACAGCCAGACTGACCTGCCGAGGAGGAGAACCCAGTGAGACTTCTACTACAGCCAGCCTGACCTGACGAGGAGGAGAACACAGTGATGCTTCTACTACAGCCAGTCTGACCTGCCGAGGAGGAGAACACAGTGAGGCTTCTACTACAGCCAGCCTGACCTGCCGAGGAGGAGAACACAGTGAGGCTTCTACTACAGCCAGCCTGACCTGCTGAGGAGGAGAACACACAGTGAGGCTTCTACTACAGCCAGCCTGACCTGCCGAGGAAAACACAGTGAGGCTTCTACTACAGCCAGCCTGACCTGCCGAGGAGAACACAGTGAGGCCTCTACTACAGGCAGCCTGACCTGCCGAGGAGGAGAAAACAGTGAGGCTTCTACTACAGCCATCCTGACCTGCCAAGGAGAACACAGTGAGGCTTCTACTACAGCCAGCCTGACCTGCCGAGGAGGAGAACACAGTGAGGCTTCTAAAACAGCCAGCCTGACCAGCCGAGGAGAACACAATGAGGCTTCTAAAACAGCCAGCCTGACCTGCCGAGGAGGAGAACACAATGAGGCTTCTAAAACAGCCAGCCTGACCTGCCGAGAACACAGTGAGGCTTCTACTACAGCCAGCCTGACCTGCCAAGGAGGCGAACACAGTGAGGCTTCTACTACAGCCAGCCTGACCTGCCGAGGAGGAGAACACAGTGAGGCTTCTACTACAGCCTGTCTGACAAGGAGGAGAGCACAGTGAGGCTTCTACTACAGCCAGCCTGACCTGTCGAGGAGGAGAACACAGTGAGGCTTCTGTGGCGAAAATGGGGGTAATCAGCGGGCTCGGCTGGTTACCCCTATTTCGTATTGGGGATGAAGGGGTTAATTTTATATGCTGTTCCCCTGTACCATTTTCCCCTATATGCATTGTTGTCCACTTTTTGCAGGCTAGTCACTACCTGCAGTGCTGAATAACAGGAGCCGTTTCATTAAGACTGCTAATTTAGGAACGGAGTGAGCCAGCACCCTGATTTTTGGTGTGCAGCCAAGTGTAACACCCCAAGTACACACATATTAAAAATATAACTTTGTCATAAGGGAAACATATATTTTTGATAAAGTGCCTTTCTGTTGCAGTTTTAAAATGTACAGGCAGGATGCAATTTTTTTCTGTTATGCATAGATGAAAGACCCCAGAGTCTTATAGTGTCACTTAATCAGGATGTTTCTGAGTAGCAGATCCTGTTACTCATCCTGGATATTTCACACCTTGGGACCAAACTCCAGACATTGCGTCCCCAGAAATGAGTGGCCCCTTTTTACTTAGCAGTGCTACCAAGCTGCTTACTGAGCATGCTCAGAATTACCTGGGCTGGCTGTAGGACTTGCCCATGTGACATGGCAGGTTCTGATAGGAGGAAGATAATTCCTTGCCAATGGGAAGAGGCTAATGTAACACTTCACAGGCCCTTGTCCTTAAAAAGGCATGTACCCCTCATTCCTGTGTTGTTGCTGTTGCTGCTGTTACCTGATTTCTTCAAGCGGATAAGACCTAAGTACAGCGGCTACGATTCCAGAACGCAAGGGGTTAAAAACATCGCAACAAGGAAACTTGCCCTGCTTCAGGATTTCGTTAGCCCTGGGGATCCACAACGAACCCCAAAGAACCAGAAAAGACTTTGCACATTCACAGAAGGATTGGACTGGCTATTTATTTGGCAATTTGCAAATGGACTACATTTTAAAAGACAATCTTCTGGTGCTTTGCACCTTTCTGGACATTATCCCCTGTTCCTATACCCGTAAGTGTAATTATTAAGTGTATTCTGCAGTTGTCGTGTGTTTGCCTATCAAGGGAATAAATCTCAGTTTATTTTGCTCAACCTGTTCTGCTCAATCAGGATCCACGAAATATAAATGTGTTATTAAGTGCGTCTCCCGTGACAGGCGTTTAAAACTTCACAAAAAAACTTCTCAGATTTCTCAATTCCCCCCTTCCTCTTCCTGACCATCATCCCGTCTCATTTCTGCAGAGACCTGCGCTCTACCAACGTCACCTCTCTCTGCTCCAGACCCTGACAACCTGGTCAGGAACTACAACTCTGCCCTACCCTCCTCCCTTGATCTACATGCCCCGCTTTCTCTCTGCCGTCCTCGTCCTAACCCCAGCCAACAAGCACGTTGCCAAGGGGTCACACTCGACTCCTCTCAAACATTCACAATGTAGCTAAAACTTGTTTTTACCTCTGTAACATGGCAAATATACGCCTTTTCCTCTGTCGCTCTACTGCTAAACCTTCTACTGTCCGGCCTTCCTGCCTCTCCCCTGTCCCCCCTACAACCTATCCTAAAAACTGCTGGAATCACTCTACTCTTTCCTAGATCTGTCTCAGCGTCTCCCCCCCTGAAATCCCTCTCCTGGCATCCGATCAAATCCCGCATCTCACACGCCATTCTTCTCCTCACTTTTAAAGCTTTACATTCTTCTGCCCCTCCTTACATCTCAGCCCTAATTTCTTGTTATGCACCATCCAGACTCTTGCGTTCTTCTCAAGGATGTCTTCTTTCTACCCCCTTTGTATCTAAAGCCCTCTCCCGCCTTAAACCTTTCTCACTTTCTGCCCCGCACCTCTGGAATGCCCTTCCCCTCAATACTCGACTAGCACCTTCTCTATCCACCTTAAAAAAACACACTTGCTTAAGGAAGCATATGAATAGCACTGTGGCTGATACTATATACGAAACAAAAAGCTTGACCCCCTGCAGACGCACTTACCAGAACGCCCCCCTACTTACTGTCTCTGTACGTTCTTCCTGCCTACCAAATAGATTGTAAGTTGTATGGGACGGGACTAAGTTTCCAAATGTTTTATATCTGAAATGCTTATTCCCACTACGTGTTATATTATGTATTGTATATTACTGCTGTGACGCGCTATGTACATAAATGGAGCCACACAAAAATATATATATATACCACACAGCACACACTGCTCCACACACACAAGAACTAAGTCACACGCCTCACCCAGCGCACTCTGCTCTATACCCACGTCACGCGCCTCACCCAGCGCACTCTGCTCTATACCCACGTCACACGCCTCACCCAGCGCACTCTGCTCTATACCCACGTCACACGCCTCACCCAGCGCACTCTGCTCTATACCCACGTCACACGCCTCACCCAGCGCACTCTGCTCTATACCCACGTCACACGCCTATCCCAGCGCACTCTGCTCTATACCCACGTCACGCGCCTCACCCAGCGCACTCTGCTCTATACCCACGTCACACACCTCACCCAGCACACTCTGCTCTATACCCACGTCACACACCTCACCCAGCGCACTCTGCTCTATACCCACGTCACGCGCCTCACCCAGCGCACTCTGCTCTATACCCACGTCACGCGCCTCACCCAGCGCACTCTGCTCTATACCCACGTCACGCGCCTCACCCAGCGCACTCTGCTCTATACCCACGTCACGCGCCTCACCCAGCACACTCTGCTCTATACCCACGTCACGCGCCTCACCCAGCGCACTCTGCTCTATACCCACGTCACGCGCCTCACCCAGCGCACTCTGCTCTATACCCACGTCACACACCTCACCCAGCGCACTCTGCTCTATACCCACGTCACGCGCCTCACCCAGCGCACTCTGCTCTATACCCACGTCACGCGCCTCACCCAGCGCACTCTGCTCTATACCCACGTCACGCGCCTCACCCAGCGCACTCTGCTCTATACCCACGTCACGCGCCTCACCCAGCGCACTCTGCTCTATACCCACGTCACGCGCCTCACCCAGCGCACTCTGCTCTATACCCACGTCACGCGCCTCACCCAGCGCACTCTGCTCTATACCCACGTCACGCGCCTCACCCAGCGCACTCTGCTCTATACCCACGTCACGCGCCTCACCCAGCGCACTCTGCTCTATACCCACGTCACACGCCTCACCCAGCGCACTCTGCTCTATACCCACATCACACACCTCACCCAGCGCACTCTGCTCTATACCCACGTCACACGCCTCACCCAGCGCACTCTGCTCTATACCCACGTCACGCGCCTCACCCAGCGCACTCTGCTCTATACCCACGTCACACGCCTCACCCAGCGCACTCTGCTCTATACCCACGTCACACACCTCACCCAGCGCACTCTGCTCTATACCCACGTCACACGCCTCACCCAGCGCACTCTGCTCTATACCCACGTCACGCGCCTCACCCAGCGCACTCTGCTCTATACCCACGTCACACACCTCACCCAGCGCACTCTGCTCTATACCCACGTCACGCAAATCACCCAGCGCACTCTGCTCTATACCCACGTCACACGCCTCACCCAGCGCACTCTGCTCTATACCCACGTCACGCGCCTCACCCAGCGCACTCTGCTCTATACCCACGTCACGCGCCTCACCCAGCGCACTCTGCTCTATACCCACGTCACGCGCCTCACCCAGCGCACTCTGCTCTATACCCACGTCACACGCCTCACCCAGCGCACTCTGCTCTATACCCACGTCACGCGCCTCACCCAGCGCACTCTGCTCTATACCCACGTCACACACCTCAACCAGCGCACTCTGCTCTATACCCATGTCACGCGCCTCACCCAGCGCACTCTGCTCTATACCCACGTCACGCGCCTCACCCAGCGCACTCTGCTCTATACCCACGTCACACGCCTCACCCAGCGCACTCTGCTCTATACCCACGTCACGCACCTCACCCAGCGCACTCTGCTCTATACCCACGTCACACGCCTCACCCAGCGCACTCTGCTCTATACCCACGTCACGCGCCTCACCCAGCGCACTCTGCTCTATACTCACGTCACACGCCTCACCCAGCGCACTCTGCTCTATACCCACGTCACACACATACCCAGCGCACTCTGCTCTATACCCACGTCACACACCTCACCCAGCGCACTCTGCTCTATACCCACGTCACGCGCCTCACCCAGCGCTCTGCTCTATACCCACGTCACACGCCTCACCCAGCGCACTCTGCTCTATACCCACGTCACACGCCTCACCCAGCGCACTCTGCTCTATACCCACGTCACGCGCCTCACCCAGCGCACTCTGCTCTATACCCACGTCACCCAGCGCACTCTGCTCTATACCCACGTCACGCGCCTCACACAGCGCACTCTGCTCTATACCCACGTCACGCGCCTCACCCAGCGCACTCTGCTCTATACCCACGTCACGCGCCTCACCCAGCGCACTCTGCTCTATACCCACGTCACGCGCCTCACCCAGCGCACTCTGCTCTATACCCACGTCACGCGCCTCACCCAGCGCACTCTGCTCTATACCCACGTCACGCGCCTCACCCAGCGCACTCTGCTCTATACCCACGTCACGCGCCTCACCCAGCGCACTCTGCTCTATACCCACGTCACGTGCCTCACCCAGCGCACTCTGCTCTATACCTACGTCACGCGCCTCACCCAGCGCACTCTGCTCTAAACCCACGTCACGCGCCTCACCCAGCGCACTCTGCTCTATACCCACGTCACCCAGCGCACTCTGCTCTATACCCACGTCACGCGCCTCACCCAGAGCACTCTGCTCTATACCCACGTCACACGCCTCACCCAGCGCACTCTGCTCTATACCCACGTCACGCGCCTCACCCAGCGCACTCTGCTCTATACCCACGTCACGCGCCTCACCCAGCGCACTCTGCTCTATACCCACGTCACGCGCCTCACCCAGCGCACTCTGCTCTATACCCACGTCACACGCCTCACCCAGCGCACTCTGCTCTATACCCACGTCACGCGCCTCACCCAGCGCACTCTGCTCTATACCCACGTCACGCGCCTCACCCAGCGCACTCTGCTCTATACCCACGTCACGTGCCTCACCCAGCGCACTCTGCTCTATACCTACGTCACGCGCCTCACCCAGCGCACTCTGCTCTAAACCCACGTCACGCGCCTCACCCAGCGCACTCTGCTCTATACCCACGTCACACGCCTCACCCAGCGCACTCTGCTCTATACCCACGTCACACACCTCACTCTGCTCTATACCCACGTCACGCGCTTCACCCAGCGCACTCTGCTCTATACCCACGTCACGCGCCTCACCCAGCACACTCTGCTCTATACCCACGTCACACGCCTCACCCAGCGCACTCTGCTCTATACCCACGTCACACGCCTCACCCAGCGCACTCTGCTCTATACCCACGTCACACCCAGCGCACTCTGCTCTATACCCACGTCTCACACACCTCACTCTGCTCTATACCCACGTCACACACCTCACCCAGCGCACTCTGCTCTATACCCACGTCACGCGCCTCACCCAGCGCACTCTGCTCTATACCCACGTCACGCGCCTCACCCATCGCACTCTGCTCTATACCCACGTCACACGCCTCACCCAGCGCACTCTGCTCTATACCCACGTCACACGCCTCACCCATCGCACTCTGCTCTATACCCACGTCACACCTCACCCAGCGCACTCTGCTCTATACCCACGTCACACACCTCACCCAGCGCACTCTGCTCTATACCCACGTCACGCGCCTCACCCAGCGCACTCTGCTCTATACCCGTCACACACCTCAACCAGCGCACTCTGCTCTATACCCACGTCACGCGCCTCACCCAGCGCACTCTGCTCTATACCCACGTCACACACCTCACTCTGCTCTATACCCACGTCACACGCCTCACCCAGCGCACTCTGCTCTATACCCACGTCACGCGCCTCACCCAGCGCACTCTGCTCTATACCCACGTCACGCGCCTCACCCAGCGCACTCTGCTCTATACCCACGTCACACACCTCACCCAGCGCACTCTGCTCTATACCCACGTCACACGCCTCACCCAGCGCACTCTGCTCTATACCCACGTCACACACCTCACTCTGCTCTATACCTACGTCACGCGCTTCACCCAGCGCACTCTGCTCTATACCCACGTCACGCGCCTCACCCAGCGCACTCTGCTCTATACCCACGTCACGCGCCTCACCCAGCGCACTCTGCTCTAAACCCACGTCACGCGCCTCACCCAGCGCACTCTGCTCTATACCCACGTCACACACCTCACTCTGCTCTATACCCACGTCACGCGCCTCACCCAGCGCACTCTGCTCTATACCCACGTCACGCGCCTCACCCAGCGCACTCTGCTCTATACCCACGTCACACACCTCACTCTGCTCTATACCCACGTCACGCGCTTCACCCAGCGCACTCTGCTCTATACCCACGTCACGCGCCTCACCCAGCACACTCTGCTCTATACCCACGTCACACGCCTCACCCAGCGCACTCTGCTCTATACCCACGTCACACGCCTCACCCAGCGCACTCTGCTCTATACCCACGTCACGCGCCTCACTCTGCTCTATACCCACGTCACGCGCCTCACCCAGCGCACTCTGCTCTATACCCACGTCACGCGCCTCACCCAGCGCACTCTGCTCTATACCCACGTCACACACCTCACCCAGCGCACACTGCTCTATACCCACGTCACACACCTCACTCTGCTCTATACCCACGTCACACGCCTCACTCTGCTCTATACCCACGTCACGCGCCTCACCCAGCGCACTCTGCTCTATACCCAAGTCACGCGCCTCACCCAGCGCACTCTGCTCTATACCCACGTCACGCGCCTCACCCAGCGCACTCTGCTCTATACCCACGTCACGCGCCTCACCCAGCGCACTCTGCTCTATACCCACATCACACACCTCACCCAGCGCACTCTGCTCTATACCCACGTCACACGCCTCACCAGCGCACTCTGCTCTATACCCACGTCACACGCCTCACCCAGCGCACTCTGCTCTATACCCACGTCACACGCCTCACCCAGCGCACTCTGCTCTATACCCACGTCACGCACCTCACCCAGCGCACTCTGCTCTATACCCACGTCACGCGCCTCACCCAGCGCACTCTGCTCTATACCCACGTCACGCGCCTCACCCAGCGCACTCTGCTCTATACCCACGTCACGCGCCTCACCCAGCGCACTCTGCTCTATACCCACGTCACACACCTCACCCAGCGCACTCTGCTCTATACCCACGTCACACGCCTCACCCAGCGCACTCTGCTCTATACCCACGTCACACACACCTCACCCAGCGCACTCTGCTCTATACCCACATCACACACCTCACCCAGCGCACTCTGCTCTATACCCACGTCACACGCCTCACCCAGCGCACTCTGCTCTATACCCACGTCACGCGCCTCACCCAGCGCACTCTGCTCTATACCCACGTCACACACCTCACCCAGCGCACTCTGCTCTATACCCACGTCACACACCTCACCCAGCGCACTCTGCTCTATACCCACATCACACACCTCACCCAGCGCACTCTGCTCTATACCCACGTCACACGCCTCACCCAGCGCACTCTGCTCTATACCCACGTCACGCGCCTCACCCAGCGCACTCTGCTCTATACCCACGTCACACACCTCACTCTGCTCTATACCCACGTCACGCGCCTCACCCAGCGCACTCTGCTCTATACCCACGTCACGCGCCTCACCCATCGCACTCTGCTCTATACCCACGTCACACACCTCACCCAGCGCACTCTGCTCTATACCCACGTCACACGCCTCACCCAGCGCACTCTGCTCTATACCCACGTCACGCGCCTCACCCAGCGCACTCTGCTCTATACCCACGTCACACACCTCACTCTGCTCTATACCCACGTCACACACCTCACTCTGCTCTATACCCACGTCACGCGCTTCACCCAGCGCTCTCTGCTCTATACCCACGTCACGCGCCTCACCCAGCACACTCTGCTCTATACCCACGTCACACGCCTCACCCAGCGCACTCTGCTCTATACCCACGTCACACACCTCACCCAGCACACTCTGCTCTATACCCACGTCACACGCCTCACCCAGCGCACTCTGCTCTATACCCACGTCACCCAGCGCACTCTGCTCTATACCCACGTCACGCGCCTCACCCAGCGCACTCTGCTCTATACCCACGTCACACACCTCACTCTGCTCTATACCCACGTCACGCGCCTCACCCAGCGCACTCTGCTCTATACCCACGTCACGCGCCTCACCCATCGCACTCTGCTCTATACCCACGTCACACACCTCACCCAGCGCACTCTGCTCTATACCCACGTCACGCGCCTCACCCAGCGCTCTGCTCTATACCCACGTCACACGCCTCACCCAGCGCACTCTGCTCTATACCCACGTCACACGCCTCACCCAGCGCACTCTGCTCTATACCCACGTCACGCGCCTCACCCAGCGCACTCTGCTCTATACCCACGTCACACACCTCACCCAGCGCACTCTGCTCTATACCCACGTCACGCGCCTCACCCAGCGCACACTGCTCTATACACACGTCACACCCAGCGCACTCTGCTCTATACCCACGTCACGTGCCTCACCCAGAGCACTCTGCTCTATACCCACGTAACGCACCTCACCCAGCGCACTCTGCTCTATACCCACGTCACACGCCTCACCCAGTGCACTCTGCTCTATACCCACGTCACACGCCTCACCCAGCGCACTCTGCTCTATACCTACGTCACGCGCCTCACCCAGCGCACTCTGCTCTATACCCACATCACACACCTCACCCAGCGCACTCTGCTCTACACCCACGTCACACACGTCACCCAGCGCACTCTGCTCTATACCCACGTCACGCACCTCACCCAGCGCACTCTGCTCTATACCCACGTCACACACGTCACCCAGCGCACTCTGCTCTAAACCCACGTCACGCGCCTCACCCAGCGCACTCTGCTCTATACCCACGTCACACACCTCACTCTGCTCTATACCCACGTCACACACCTCACTCTGCTCTATACCCATGTCACGCGCTTCACCCAGCGCTCTCTGCTCTATACCCACGTCACGCGCCTCACCCAGCACACTCTGCTCTATACCCACGTCACACGCCTCACCCAGCGCACTCTGCTCTATACCCACGTCACACACCTCACCCAGCACACTCTGCTCTATACCCACGTCACACGCCTCACCCAGCTCTATACCCACGTCACCCAGCGCACTCTGCTCTATACCCACGTCACGCGCCTCACCCAGCGCACTCTGCTCTATACCCACGTCACACACCTCACTCTGCTCTATACCCACGTCACGCGCCTCACCCAGCGCACTCTGCTCTATACCCACGTCACGCGCCTCACCCATCGCACTCTGCTCTATACCCACGTCACACACCTCACCCAGCGCACTCTGCTCTATACCCACGTCACACGCCTCACCCAGCGCACTCTGCTCTATACCCACGTCACGCGCCTCACCCAGCGCACTCTGCTCTATACCCACGTCACGCGCCTCACCCAGCGCACTCTGCTCTATACCCACGTCACACACCTCACCCAGCGCACTCTGCTCCATACCCACGTCACACGCCTCACCCAGCGCACTCTGCTCTATACCCACGTCACGCGCCTCACCCAGCGCACTCTGCTCTATACCCACGTCACGCGCCTCACCCAGCGCACTCTGCTCTATACCCACGTCACCCAGCGCACTCTGCTCTATACCCACGTCACACACCTCACTCTGCTCTATACCCACGTCACACGCCTCACCCAGCGCACTCTGCTCTATACCCACGTCACACGCCTCACCCAGCGCACTCTGCTCTATACCCACGTCACACGCCTCACCCAGCACACTCTGCTCTATACCCACGTCACCCAGCGCACTCTGCTCTATACCCACGTCACGCGCCTCACCCAGCGCACTCTGCTCTATACCCACGTCACGCGCCTCACCCAGCGCACTCTGCTCTATACCCACGTCACGCACCTCACCCAGCGCACTCTGCTCTATACCCACGTCACACGCCTCACCCAGCGCACTCTGCTCTATACCCACGTCACACACCTCACCCAGCGCACTCTGCTCTATACCCACGTCACACGCCTCACCCAGCGCACTCTGCTCTATACCCACGTCACACACCTCACTCTGCTCTATACCCACGTCACGCGCTTCACCCAGCGCACTCTGCTCTATACCCACGTCACACGCCTCACCCAGCGCACTCTGCTCTATACCCACGTCACACGCCTCACCCAGCGCACTCTGCTCTATACCCACGTCACCCAGCGCACTCTGCTCTATACCCACGTCACGCGCCTCACCCAGCGCACTCTGCTCTATACCCACGTCACGCGCCTCACCCAGCGCACTCTGCTCTATACCCACGTCACACACCTCACTCTGCTCTATACCCACGTCACGCGCCTCACCCAGCGCACTCTGCTCTATACCCACGTCACGCGCCTCACCCAGCGCACTCTGCTCTATACCCACGTCACACACCTCACTCTGCTCTATACCCACGTCACGCGCTTCACCCAGCGCACTCTGCTCTATACACACGTCACGCGCCTCACCCAGCACACTCTGCTCTATACCCACGTCACACGCCTCACCCAGCGCACTCTGCTCTATACCCACGTCACACGCCTCACCCAGCGCACTCTGCTCTATACCCACGTCACGCGCCTCACTCTGCTCTATACCCACGTCACGCGCCTCACCCAGCGCACTCTGCTCTATACCCACGTCACGCGCCTCACCCAGCGCACTCTGCTCTATACCCACGTCACACACCTCACTCTGCTCTATACCCACGTCACACGCCTCACTCAGCTCTATACCCAAGTCACGCGCCTCACCCAGCGCACTCTGCTCTATACCCACGTCACGCGCCTCACCCAGCGCACTCTGCTCTATACCCACGTCACGCGCCTCACCCAGCGCACTCTGCTCTATACCCACATCACACACCTCACCCAGCACACTCTGCTCTATACCCACGTCACGCGCCTCACCCAGCGCACTCTGCTCTATACCCACATCACACACCTCACCCAGCACACTCTGCTCTATACCCACGTCACGCGCCTCACCCAGCGCACTCTGCTCTATAACCACGTCACGCGCCTCACCCAGCGCACTCTGCTCTATACCCACATCACACACCTCACCCAGCACACTCTGCTCTATACCCACGTCACGCGCCTCACCCAGCGGCACTCTGCTCTATACCCACATCACACACCTCACCCAGCGCACTCTGCTCTATACCCACGTCACACATATCACCCAGCGCACTCTGCTCCATACCCACGTCACACACCTCACCCAGCGCACTCTGCTCTATACCCACGTCACGCGCCTCACCCAGCGCACTCTGCTCTATACCCACGTCACACACCTCACCCAGCACACTCTGCTCTATACCCACGTCACGCGCCTCACCCAGCGCACTCTGCTCTATACCCACATCACACACCTCACCCAGCGCACTCTGCTCTATACCCACGTCACACACCTCACCCAGCGCACTCTGCTCTATACCCACGTCACACGCCTCACCCAGCGCACTCTGCTCTATACCCACGTCACGCGCCTCACCCAGCGCACTCTGCTCTATACCCACGTCACGCGCCTCACCCAGCGCACTCTGCTCTATACCCACGTCACGCGCCTCACCCAGCACACTCTGCTCTATACCACGTCACACGCCTCACCCAGCGCACTCTGCTCTATACCCACGTCACGCGCCTCACCCAGCGCACTCTGCTCTATACCCACGTCACACACCTCACCCAGCACACTCTGCTCTATACCCACGTCACACACCTCACCCAGCGCACTCTGCTCTATACCCACATCACGCGCCTCACCCAGCGCACTCTGCTCTATACCCACGTCACACGCCTCACCCAGCGCACTCTGCTCTATACCCACGTCACGCGCCTCACCCAGCGCACTCTGCTCTATACCCACGTCACGCGCCTCACCCAGCGCACTCTGCTCTATACCCACGTCACGCGCCTCACCCAGCGCACTCTGCTCTATACCCACGTCACGCGCCTCACCCAGCGCACTCTGCTCTATACCCGTCACACGCCTCACCCAGCGCACTCTGCTCTATACCCACGTCACGCGCCTCACCCAGCGCACTCTGTTCTATACCCACGTCACGCGCCTCACCCAGCGCACTCTGCTCTATACCCACGTCACACGCCTCACCCAGCGCACTCTGCTCTATACCCACGTCACGCACCTCACCCAGCGCACTCTGCTCTATACCCACGTCACGCGCCTCACCCAGCGCACTCTGCTCTATACCCACGTCACACGCCTCACCCAGCGCACTCTGCTCTATACCCACGTCACACCTCACCCAGCGCACTCTGCTCCATACCCACGTCACACGCCTCACCCAGCGCACTCTGCTCCATACCCACGTCACACGCCTCACCCAGCGCACTCTGCTCTATACCCACGTCACACGCCTCACCCAGCGCACTCTGCTCTATACCCACGTCACGCGCCTCACCCAGCGCACTCTGCTCTATACCCACGTCACGCACCTCACCCAGCGCACTCTGCTCTATACCCACGTCACACACCTCACCCAGCGCACTCTGCTCTATACCCACGTCACACACCTCACCCAGCGCACTCTGCTCTATACCCACGTCACACACCTCACCCAGCGCACTCTGCTCCATACCCACGTCACGCGCCTCACCCAGCGCACTCTGCTCTATACCCACGTCACGCGCCTCACCCAGCGCACTCTGCTCTATACCCACGTCACGCGCCTCACCCAGCGCACTCTGCTCTATACCCACGTCACACGCCTCACCCAGCGCACTCTGCTCTATACCCACGTCACGCGCCTCACCCAGCGCACTCTGCTCTATACCCACGTCACGCGCCTCACCCAGCGCACTCTGCTCTATACCCACGTCACACGCCTCACCCAGCACACTCTGCTCTATACCCACGTCACGCGCCTCACCCAGCGCACTCTGCTCTATACCCACGTCACACGCGCCTCACCCAGCGCACTCTGCTCTATACCCACGTCACACGCGCCTCACCCAGCGCACTCTGCTCTATACCCACGTCACACGCCTCACCCAGCGCACTCTGCTCTATACCCACGTCACGCGCCTCACCCAGCGCACTCTGCTCTATACCCACGTCACGCGTCTCACCCAGCGCACTCTGCTCTATACCCACGTCACACGCCTCACCCAGCGCACTCTGCTCTATACCCACGTCACGCACCTCACCAGGCGCACTCTGCTCTATACCCACGTCACACGCCTCACCCAGCGCACTCTGCTCTATACCCACGTCACACGCCTCACCCAGCGCACTCTGCTCTATACCCACGTCACACACCTCACCCAGCGCACTCTGCTCTATACCCACGTCACACACCTCACCCAGCGCACTCTGTTCTATACCCACGTCACGCACCTCACCCAGCGCACTCTGCTCTATACCCACGTCACGCGCCTCACCCAGCGCACTCTGCTCTATACCCACGTCACGCGCCTCACCCAGCGCACTCTGCTCTATACCCACATCACACACCTCACCCAGCACACTCTGCTCTATACCCACGTCACGCGCCTCACCCAGCGCACTCTGCTCTATACCCACATCACACACCTCACCCAGCACACTCTGCTCTATACCCACGTCACGCGCCTCACCCAGCGCACTCTGCTCTATACCCACGTCACTCGCCTCACCCAGCGCACTCTGCTCTATACCCACATCACACACCTCACCCAGCACACTCTGCTCTATACCCACGTCACGCGCCTCACCCAGCGCACTCTGCTCTATACCCACATCACACACCTCACCCAGCGCACTCTGCTCTATACCCACGTCACACATCACCCAGCGCACTCTGCTCCATACCCACGTCACACACCTCACCCAGCGCACTCTGCTCTATACCCACGTCACGCGCCTCACCCAGCGCACTCTGCTCTATACCCACGTCACGCGCCTCACCCAGCGCACTCTGCTCTATACCCACGTCACGCGCCTAACCCAGCGCACTCTGCTCTATACCCACGTCACACGCCTCACCCAGCGCACTCTGCTCTATACCCACATCACACACCTCACCCAGCGCACTCTGCTCTATACCCACGTCACACACCTCACCCAGCGCACTCTGCTCTATACCCACGTCACACGCCTCACCCAGCGCACTCTGCTCTATACCCACGTCACGCGCCTCACCCAGCGCACTCTGCTCTATACCCACGTCACACACCTCACCCAGCGCACTCTGCTCTATACCCACGTCACACGCCTCACCCAGCGCACTCTGCTCTATACCCACGTCACGCGCCTCACCCAGCGCACTCTGCTCTATACCCACGTCACGCGCCTCACCCAGCGCACTCTGCTCTATACCCACGTCACACACCTCACCCAGCACACTCTGCTCTATACCCACGTCACACACCTCACCCAGCACACTCTGCTCTATACCCACGTCACGCGCCTCACCCAGCGCACTCTGCTCTATACCCACATCACACACCTCACCCAGCGCACTCTGCTCTATACCCACGTCACACACCTCACCCAGCGCACTCTGCTCTATACCCACGTCACACGCCTCACCCAGCGCACTCTGCTCTATACCCACGTCACGCGCCTCACCCAGCGCACTCTGCTCTATACCCACGTCACGCGCCTCACCCAGCGCACTCTGCTCTATACCCACGTCACGCGCCTCACCCAGCACACTCTGCTCTATACCACGTCACACGCCTCACCCAGCGCACTCTGCTCTATACCCACGTCACGCGCCTCACCCAGCGCACTCTGCTCTATACCCACGTCACGCACCTCACCCAGCGCACTCTGCTCTATACCCACGTCACACACCTCACCCAGCGCACTCTGCTCTATACCCACATCACGCGCCTCACCCAGCGCACTCTGCTCTATACCCACGTCACACGCCTCACCCAGCGCACTCTGCTCTATACCCACGTCACGCGCCTCACCCAGCGCACTCTGCTCTATACCCACGTCACGCGCCTCACCCAGCGCACTCTGCTCTATACCCACGTCACGCACCTCACCCAGCGCACTCTGCTCTATACCCACGTCACGCGCCTCACCCAGCGCACTCTGCTCTATACCCACGTCACACGCCTCACCCAGCGCACTCTGCTCTATACCCACGTCACGCACCTCACCCAGCGCACTCTGCTCTATACCCACGTCACGCGCCTCACCCAGCGCACTCTGCTCTATACCCACGTCACACACCTCACCCAGCGCACTCTGCTCTATACCCACGTCACGCACCTCACCCAGCGCACTCTGCTCTATACCCACGTCACACACGTCACCCAGCGCACTCTGCTCTAAACCCACGTCACGCGCCTCACCCAGCGCACTCTGCTCTATACCCACGTCACACACCTCACTCTGCTCTATACCCACGTCACACACCTCACTCTGCTCTATACCCACGTCACACGCCTCACTCAGCTCTATACCCAAGTCACGCGCCTCACCCAGCGCACTCTGCTCTATACCCACGTCACGCGCCTCACCCAGCGCACTCTGCTCTATACCCACGTCACGCGCCTCACCCAGCGCACTCTGCTCTATACCCACATCACACACCTCACCCAGCACACTCTGCTCTATACCCACGTCACGCGCCTCACCCAGCGCACTCTGCTCTATACCCACATCACACACCTCACCCAGCACACTCTGCTCTATACCCACGTCACGCGCCTCACCCAGCGCACTCTGCTCTATAACCACGTCACGCGCCTCACCCAGCGCACTCTGCTCTATACCCACATCACACACCTCACCCAGCACACTCTGCTCTATACCCACGTCACGCGCCTCACCCAGCGCACTCTGCTCTATACCCACATCACACACCTCACCCAGCGCACTCTGCTCTATACCCACGTCACACATATCACCCAGCGCACTCTGCTCCATACCCACGTCACACATATCACCCAGCACACTCTGCTCTATACCCACGTCACACACCTCACCCAGCACACTCTGCTCTATACCCACGTCACGCGCCTCACCCAGCGCACTCTGCTCTATACCCACATCACACACCTCACCCAGCGCACTCTGCTCTATACCCACGTCACACACCTCACCCAGCGCACTCTGCTCTATACCCACGTCACACGCCTCACCCAGCGCACTCTGCTCTATACCCACGTCACGCGCCTCACCCAGCGCACTCTGCTCTATACCCACGTCACGCGCCTCACCCAGCGCACTCTGCTCTATACCCACGTCACGCGCCTCACCCAGCACACTCTGCTCTATACCACGTCACACGCCTCACCCAGCGCACTCTGCTCTATACCCACGTCACGCGCCTCACCCAGCGCACTCTGCTCTATACCCACGTCACGCACCTCACCCAGCGCACTCTGCTCTATACCCACGTCACACACCTCACCCAGCGCACTCTGCTCTATACCCACATCACGCGCCTCACCCAGCGCACTCTGCTCTATACCCACGTCACACGCCTCACCCAGCGCACTCTGCTCTATACCCACGTCACGCGCCTCACCCAGCGCACTCTGCTCTATACCCACGTCACGCGCCTCACCCAGCGCACTCTGCTCTATACCCACGTCACGCACCTCACCCAGCGCACTCTGCTCTATACCCACGTCACGCGCCTCACCCAGCGCACTCTGCTCTATACCCACGTCACACGCCTCACCCAGCGCACTCTGCTCTATACCCACGTCACGCACCTCACCCAGCGCACTCTGCTCTATACCCACGTCACGCGCCTCACCCAGCGCACTCTGCTCTATACCCACGTCACACACCTCACCCAGCGCACTCTGCTCTATACCCACGTCACGCACCTCACCCAGCGCACTCTGCTCTATACCCACGTCACACACGTCACCCAGCGCACTCTGCTCTAAACCCACGTCACGCGCCTCACCCAGCGCACTCTGCTCTATACCCACGTCACACACCTCACTCTGCTCTATACCCACGTCACACACCTCACTCTGCTCTATACCCACGTCACACGCCTCACTCAGCTCTATACCCAAGTCACGCGCCTCACCCAGCGCACTCTGCTCTATACCCACGTCACGCGCCTCACCCAGCGCACTCTGCTCTATACCCACGTCACGCGCCTCACCCAGCGCACTCTGCTCTATACCCACATCACACACCTCACCCAGCACACTCTGCTCTATACCCACGTCACGCGCCTCACCCAGCGCACTCTGCTCTATACCCACATCACACACCTCACCCAGCACACTCTGCTCTATACCCACGTCACGCGCCTCACCCAGCGCACTCTGCTCTATAACCACGTCACGCGCCTCACCCAGCGCACTCTGCTCTATACCCACATCACACACCTCACCCAGCACACTCTGCTCTATACCCACGTCACGCGCCTCACCCAGCGCACTCTGCTCTATACCCACATCACACACCTCACCCAGCGCACTCTGCTCTATACCCACGTCACACATATCACCCAGCGCACTCTGCTCCATACCCACGTCACACACCTCACCCAGCGCACTCTGCTCTATACCCACGTCACGCGCCTCACCCAGCGCACTCTGCTCTATACCCACGTCACACATCTCACCCAGCACACTCTGCTCTATACCCACGTCACGCGCCTCACCCAGCGCACTCTGCTCTATACCCACATCACACACCTCACCCAGCGCACTCTGCTCTATACCCACGTCACACACCTCACCCAGCGCACTCTGCTCTATACCCACGTCACACGCCTCACCCAGCGCACTCTGCTCTATACCCACGTCACGCGCCTCACCCAGCGCACTCTGCTCTATACCCACGTCACGCGCCTCACCCAGCGCACTCTGCTCTATACCCACGTCACGCGCCTCACCCAGCACACTCTGCTCTATACCACGTCACACGCCTCACCCAGCGCACTCTGCTCTATACCCACGTCACGCGCCTCACCCAGCGCACTCTGCTCTATACCCACGTCACACACCTCACCCAGCACACTCTGCTCTATACCCACGTCACGCGCCTCACCCAGCGCACTCTGCTCTATACCCACGTCACGCGCCTCACCCAGCGCACTCTGCTCTATACCCACGTCACACGCCTCACCCAGCGCACTCTGCTCTATACCCACGTCACACCCAGCGCACACTGCTCTATACCCACGTCACGCGCCTCACCCAGCGCACTCTGCTCTATACCCACGTCACGCACCTCACCCAGCGCACTCTGCTCTATATCCACGTCACACGCCTCACCCAGCGCACTCTGCTCTATACCCACGTCACGCACCTCACCCAGCGCACTCTGCTCTATACCCACGTCACGCGCCTCACCCAGCACACACTGCTCTATACCCACGTCACACGCCTCACCCAGCGCACTCTGCTCTATACCCACGTTACACGCCTCACCCAGCGCACTCTGCTCTATACCCACGTCACACCTCACCCAGCGCACTCTGCTCTATACCCACGTCACGCGCCTCACCCAGCGCACTCTGCTCTATACCCACGTCACGCGCCTCACCCAGCGCACTCTGCTCTATACCCACGTCACGCGCCTCACCCAGAGCACTCTGCTCTATACCCACGTCACACGCCTCACCCAGCACACTCTGCTCTATACCCACGTCACACACCTCACCCAGCGCACTCTGCTCTATACCCACGTCACGCGCCTCACCCAGCGCACTCTGTTCTATACCCACGTCACACGCCTCACCCAGCGCACTCTGCTCTATACCCACGTCACGCGCCTCACCCAGCGCACTCTGCTCTATACCCACGTCACGCGCCTCACCCAGCGCACTCTGCTCTATACCCACGTCACACGCCTCACCCAGCGCACTCTGCTCTATACCCACGTCACACACCTCACCCAGCGCACTCTGCTCTATACCCACGTCACGCGCCTCACCCAGCGCACTCTGCTCTATACCCACGTCACGCGCCTCACCCAGCGCACTTTGCTCTATACCCACGTCACACACCTCACCCAGCGCACTCTGCTCTATACCCACGTCACGCACCTCACCCAGCGCACTCTGCTCTATACCCACGTCACACGCCTCACCCAGCGCACTCTGCTCTATACCCACGTCACGCACCTCACCCAGC
This sequence comes from Ascaphus truei, assembly GCF_040206685.1. Taxonomy (NCBI): domain Eukaryota; kingdom Metazoa; phylum Chordata; class Amphibia; order Anura; family Ascaphidae; genus Ascaphus; species Ascaphus truei. The sequence goes on along the minus strand of NW_027454204.1, from coordinate 40,725 downwards.
GCACTCTGCTCTATACCCACGTCACGCGCCTCACCCAGCGCACTCTGCTCTATACCCACGTCACGCGCCTCACCCAGCGTACTCTGCTCTATACCCACGTCACACGCCTCACCCAGCGCACTCTGCTCTATACCCACGTCACGCGCCTCAACCAGCGCACTCTGCTCTATACCCACGTCACACGCCTCACCCAGCGCACTCTGCTCTATACCCACGTCACACGCCTCACCCAGCGCTCTGCTCTATACCCACGTCACCCAGCGCACTCTGCTCTATACCCACGTCACGCACCTCACCCAGCGCACTCTGCTCTATACCCACGTCACACACCTCACCCAGCGCACTCTGCTCTATACCCACGTCACACGCCTCACCCAGCGCACTCTGCTCTATACCCACGTCACACACCTCACCCAGCGCACTCTGCTCTATACCCACGTCACACACCTCACCCAGCGCACTCTGTTCTATACCCACGTCACGCACCTCACCCAGCGCACTCTGCTCTATACCCACGTCACGCGCCTCACCCAGCGCACTCTGCTCTATACCCACGTCACGCACCTCACCCAGCGCACTCTGCTCTATACCCACGTCACACGCCTCACCCAGCGCACTCTGCTCTATACCCACGTCACGCACCTCACCCAGCGCACTCTGCTCTATACCCACGTCACACACCTCAACCAGCGCACTCTGCTCTATACCCACGTCACACGCCTCACCCAGCGCACTCTGCTCTATACCCACGTCACGCGCCTCACCCAGCGCACTCTGCTCTATACCCACGTCACGCGCCTCACCCAGCGCACTCTGCTCTATACCCACGTCACACGCCTCACCCAGCGCACTCTGCTCTATACCCACGTCACACGCCTCACCCAGCGCACTCTGCTCTATACCCACGTCACGCGCCTCACCCAGCGCACTCTGCTCTATACCCACGTCACACGCCTCACCCAGCGCACTCTGCTCTATACCCACGTCACGCGCCTCACCCAGCGCACTCTGCTCTATACTCACGTCACACCCAGCGCACTCTGCTCTATACCCACGTCACGCGCCTCACCCAGCGCACTCTGCTCTATACCCACGTCACGCGCCTCACCCAGCGCACTCTGCTCTATACCCACGTCACACGCCTCACCCAGCGCACTCTGCTCTATACCCACGTCACACGCCTCACCCAGCGCACTCTGCTCTATACCCACGTCACACGCCTCACCCAGCGCACTCTGCTCTATACCCACGTCACCCAGCGCACTCTGCTCTATACCCACGTCACGCGCCTCACCCAGCACACACTGCTCTATATCCACGTCACACGCCTCACCCAGCGCACTCTGCTCTATACCCACGTCACACGCCTCACCCAGCGCACTCTGCTCTATACCCACGTCACACGCCTCACCCAGCGCACTCTGCTCTATACCCACGTCACACGCCTCACCCAGCGCACTCTGCTCTATACCCACGTCACACGCCTCACCCAGCGCACTCTGCTCTATACCCACGTCACACACCTCACCCAGCGCACTCTGCTCTATACCCACGTCACCCAGCGCACTCTGCTCTATACCCACGTCACACACCTCACCCAGCGCACTCTGCTCTATACCCACGTCACACACCTCACCCAGCGCACTCTGCTCTATACCCACGTCACGCGCCTCACCCAGCGCACTCTGCTATATACCCACGTCACACGCCTCACCCAGCGCACTCTGCTCTATACCCACGTCACGCGCCTCACCCAGCGCACTCTGCTCTATACCCACGTCACGCGCCTCACCCAGCGCACTCTGCTCTATACCCACGTCACGCACCTGACCCAGCGCACTCTGCTCTATACCCACGTCACACGCCTCACCCAGCGCACTCTGCTCTATACCCACGTCACACGCCTCACCCAGCGCACTCTGCTCTATACCCACGTCACACGCCTCACCCAGCGCACTCTGCTCTATACCCACGTCACACACCTCACCCAGCGCACTCTGCTCTATACCCACGTCACACACCTCACCCAGCGCACTCTGTTCTATACCCACGTCACGCACCTCACCCAGCGCACTCTGCTCTATACCCACGTCACGCGCCTCACCCAGCGCACTCTGCTCTATACCCACGTCACGCACCTCACCCAGCGCACTCTGCTCTATACCCACGTCACACACCTCACCCAGCGCACTCTGCTCTATACCCACGTCACGCGCCTCACCCAGCGCACTCTGCTCTATACCCACGTCACGCGCCTCACCCAGCGCACTCTGCTCTATACCCACGTCACGCGCCTCACCCAGCGCACTCTGCTCTATACCCACGTCACGCGCCTCACCCAGCGCACTCTGCTCTATACCCACGTCACACGCCTCACCCAGCGCACTCTGCTCTATACCCACGTCACACGCCTCACCCAGCGCACTCTGCTCTATACCCACGTCACGCGCCTCACCCAGCGCACTCTGCTCTATACCCACATCACACACCTCACCCAGCGCACTCTGCTCTATACCCACGTCACACACCTCACCCAGCGCACTCTGCTCTATACCCACGTCACGCGCCTCACCCAGCGCACTCTGCTCTATACCCACGTCACACACCTCACCCAGCGCACTCTGCTCTATACCCACGTCACGCGCCTCACCCAGCGCACTCTGCTCTATACCCACGTCACAAGCCTCACCCAGCGCACTCTGCTCTATACCCACGTCACACACCTCACCCAGCGCACTCTGCTCTATACCCACGTCACGCGCCTCACCCAGCGCACTCTGCTCTATACCCACGTCACGCGCCTCACCCAGCGCACTCTGCTCTATACCCACGTCACGCGCCTCACCCAGCGCACTCTGCTCTATACCCACGTCACACGCCTCACCCAGCGCACTCTGCTCTATACCCACGTCACACGCCTCACCCAGCGCTCTGCTCTATACCCACGTCACCCAGCGCACTCTGCTCTATACCCACGTCACGCGCCTCACCCAGCGCACTCTGCTCTATACCCACGTCACGCGCCTCACCCAGCGCACTCTGCTCTATACCCACGTCACACGCCTCACCCAGCGCACTCTGCTCTATACCCACGTCACACGCCTCACCCAGCGCACTCTGCTCTATACCCACGTCACACACCTCACCCAGCACACTCTGCTCTATACCCACGTCACGCGCCTCACCCAGCGCACTCTGCTCTATACCCACGTCACACGCGCCTCACCCAGCGCACTCTGCTCTATACCCACGTCACGCGCCTCACCCAGCGCACTCTGCTCTATACCCACGTCACGCGCCTCACCCAGCACTCTGCTCTATACCCACGTCACGCGCCTCACCCAGCGCACTCTGCTCTATACCCACGTCACGCGCCTCTCCCAGCGCACTCTGCTCTATACCCACGTCACACACCCTCACCCAGCGCACTCTGCTCTATACCCACGTCACACGCCTCACCCAGCGCACTCTGCTCTATACCCACGTCACGCGCCTCACCCAGCGCACTCTGCTCTATACCCACGTCACGCGCCTCACCCAGCGCACTCTGCTCTATACCCACGTCACGCGCCTCACCCAGCGCACTCTGCTCTATATCCACGTCACACGCCTCTCCCAGCGCACTCTGCTCTATACCCACGTCACGCGTCTCAGCCAGCAAACTCTGCTCTATACCCACGTCACACGCCTCACCCAGCGCACTCTGCTCTATACCCACGTCACATACCTCACCCAGCGCACTCTGCTCTATACCCACGTCACGCGCCTCACCCAGCGCACTCTGCTCTATACCCACGTCACGCGCCTCACCCAGCGCACTCTGCTCTATACCCACGTCACACGCCTCACCCAGCGCACTCTGCTCTATACCCACGTCACACACCTCACCCAGCGCACTCTGCTCTATACCCACGTCACGCGCCTCACCCAGCGCACTCTGCTCTATACCCACGTCACGCGCCTCACCCAGCGCACTCTGCTCTATACCCACGTCACGCGCCTCACCCAGCGCACTCTGCTCTATACCCACGTCACACACCTCACCCAGCGCACTCTGCTCTATACCCACGTCACGCGCCTCACCCAGCACTCTGCTCTTGTGTGCCTGGCTCTGGTAATGAGTGGGAGCACCATCACACTGTAACTGCCCCTCGCAGCCATACGGGGGGTCTGTTCCATGAGGACACTGGACAGGTGATCATGAGACCCGCCTGCACTCACCTTGGACTCTCTGATCTGCAGCCAGCTGTTGAACAGGACGTCGTAGGCGCTGAAGATGTCGCTGGAGAAGGTGTCCTTCCTCACCGTGGGGTCTGGGGCCTGGTCCAGGTTAGCCAGGTACTCCTGGATACTCTCACTGAAATGCTGCAGGGCTGGGGAGCGCGAGGGCAGAGAGCGGGGCAATTACCCTGCAGCATATTACTAACAGCGCGTCCCGAAAGGCGACCTCTCAGTACCACCGTGTACTAATGGCAGAGCAAAAAGGGGCAGAGCGCGCAGAGCAAAAGGGGCAGAGCGCGCTGAGCAAAAAGGGGCAGAGCGCGCCGAGCAAAAAGGGGCAGAGCGCGCAGAGCAAAAGGGGCAGAGCGCGCAGAGCAAAAAGGGGCAGAGCGCGCAGAGCAAAAGGGGCAGAGCGTGCAGAGCAAAAGGGGCAGAGCGCGCAGAGCAAAAAGGGGCAGAGCACACAGAGCAAAAAGGGGCAGAGCGCGCAGAGCAAAAGGGGCAGAGCGCGCAGAGCAAAAAGGGGCAGAGCACACAAGAGCAAAAAGGGGCAGAGCGCACAGAGCAAAAAGGGGCAGAGCGCGCAGAGCAAAAGGGGCAGAGCGTGCAGAGCAAAAGGGGCAGAGCGCGCAGAGCAAAAGGGGCAGAGCGCGCAGAGCAAAAGGGGCAGAGCGTGCAGAGCAAAAAGGGGCAGAGCGCGCAGAGCAAAAAGGGGGCAGAGCGCGCAGAGCAAAAAGGGGCAGAGCGCGCAGAGCAAAAAAGGGGCAGAGCGCGCAGAGCAAAAAGGGGCAGAGCACACAGAGCAAAAAGGGGCAGAGCGCACAGAGCAAAAAGGGGCAGAGCGTGCAGGAGCAAAAGGGGCAGAGCGTGCAGAGCAAAAAGGGGCAGAGCGTGCAGAGCAAAAGGGGCAGAGCGTGCAGAGCAAAGGGGCAGAGCGCGCAGAGCAAAAGGGGCAGAGCGCGCAAGAGCAAAAGGGGCAGAGCGCGCAGAGCAAAAAGGGGCAGAGCGCGCAGAGCAAAAGGGGCAGAGCGTGCAGAGCAAAAAGGGGCAGAGCGCGCAGAGCAAAAGGGGCAGAGCGTGCAGAGCAAAAAGGGGCAGAGCGCGCAGAGCAAAAAGGGGCAGAGCAAAAGGGGCAGAGCGTGCAGAGCAAAAAGGGGCAGAGCGTGCAGAGCAAAAGGGGCAGAGCGCGCAGAGCAAAAAGGGCAGAGCGCGCAGAGCAAAAGGGGCAGAGCGCGCAGAGCAAAAAGGGGCAGAGCAAAAGGGGCAGAGCGTGCAGAGCAAAAGGGGCAGAGCGTGCAGAGCAAAAAGGGGCAGAGCGCGCAGAGCAAAAGGGGCAGAGCGCGCAGAGCAAAAGGGGCAGAGCGCGCAGAGCAAAAAGGGGCAGAGCGTGCAGAGCAAAAAGGGCTGAGCGTGCAGAGCAAAAGGGGCAGAGCGCGCAGAGCAAAAAGGGGGCAGAGCAAAAAGGGGCAGAGCGTGCAGAGCAAAAAGGGGCAGAGCGTGCAGAGCAAAAGGGGCAGAGCGCGCAGAGCAAAAGGGGCAGAGCGTGCAGAGCAAAAGGGGCAGAGCGCGCAGAGCAAAAAGGGCAGAGCGTGCAGAGCAAAAGGGGCAGAGGCGCGCAGAGCAAAAGGGGCAGAGCGTGCAGAGCAAAAAGGGCAGAGCGCGCAGAGCAAAAAGGGGCAGAGCAAAAGGGGCAGAGCGCGCAGAGCAAAAGGGGCAGAGCATGCAGAGCAAAAAGGGGCAGAGCGCGCAGAGTAAAAGGGGGCAGAGCAAAAGGGGCAGAGCGTGCAGAGCAAAAGGGGCAGAGCGTGCAGAGCAAAAGGGGCAGAGCGCGCAGAGCAAAAGGGGCAGAGCGCGCAGAGCAAAGGGGCAGAGCGCGCAGAGCAAAAGGGGCAGAGCGCGCAGAGCAAAGGGGCAGAGCAAAAGGGCAGAGCGCGCAGAGCAAAAAGGGGCAGAGCGCGCAGAGCAAAAAGGGCAGAGAGCGCAGAGCAAAAGGGGCAGAGCGTGCAGAGCAAAAGGGCAGAGCGTGCAGAGCAAAAGGGGCAGAGCGCGCCGAGCAAAAGGGGCAGAGCGCGCAGAGCAAAAGGGCAGAGCGTGCAGAGCAAAAGGGGCAGAGCGTGCAGAGTAAAAGGGGCAGAGCGCGCAGAGCAAAAGGGGCAGAGCACACAGAGCAAAAGGGGCAGAGCGCGCAGAGCAAAAGGGGCAGAGCGTGCAGAGCAAAAGGGGCAGAGCGTGCAGAGTAAAAGGGGCAGAGCAAAAGGGGCAGAGCGTGCAGAGCAAAAGGGGCAGAGCGTGCAGAGCAAAAGGGGCAGAGCGCGCAGAGCAAAAGGGGCAGAGCGCGCAGAGCAAAAGGGGCAGAGCGTGCAGAGTAAAAGGGGCAGAGCAAAAGGGGCAGAGCGTGCAGAGCAAAAGGGGCAGAGCGTGCAGAGCAAAAGGGGCAGAGCGCGCAGAGCAAAAGGGGCAGAGCGCGCAGAGCAAAAGGGGCAGAGCGGTGCAGAGCAAAAGGGGGCAGAGCGCGCAGAGCAAAAGGGGCAGAGCGCGCAGAGCAAAAGGGGCAGAGCGCGCAGAGCAAAAGGGGCAGAGCGCGCAGAGCAAAAGGAGCAGAGCGCAGAGGGGACGTGTTGCTTACCCACACAGAACACGGCCTTCATATGGTCCTGCTTCGCCATCCCTAGCATCGGTAGCATGGTCCCCAGGATGGAGTTTAGGAACGGTACCATGCCAAAAACTAATGGGAGAGACACGGGGGAGAGATCAGACTGCAGGGTAACGAGGTCACCGGGAGAGATCAGACTGCAGGGTAACGGGGTCACCGGGAGAGATCAGACTGCAGGGTAACGGGGTCACCGGGAGAGATCAGACTGCAGGGTAACGAGGTCACCGGGAGAGATCAGACTGCAGGGTAACGAGGTCACCGGGAGAGATCAGACTGCAGGGTAACGAGGTCACCGGGAGAGATCAGACTGCAGGGTAACGAGGTCACCGGGAGAGATCAGACTGCAGGGTAACGAGGTCACCGGGAGAGATCAGACTGCAGGGTAACGAGGTCACCGGGAGAGATCAGACTGCAGGGTAACGAGGTCACCGGGAGAGATCAGACTGCAGGGTAACGAGGTCACCGGGAGAGATCAGACTGCAGGGTAACGAGGTCACCGGGAGAGATCAGACTGCAGGGTAACGAGGTCACCGGGAGAGATCAGACTGCAGGGGTAACGAGGTCACCGGGAGAGATCAGACTGCAGGGTAACGAGGTCACCGGGAGAGATCAGACTGCAGGGTAACGAGGTCACCGGGGAGAGATCAGACTGCAGGGTAACGAGGTCACCGGGAGAGATCAGACTGCAGGGTAACGAGGTCACCGGGAGAGATCAGACTGCAGGGTAACGAGGTCACCGGGAGAGATCAGACTGCAGGGTAACGAGGTCACCGGGAGAGATCAGACTGCAGGGTAACGGGGTCACCGGGAGAGATCAGACTGCAGGGTAACGAGGTCACCGGGGAGAGATCAGACTGCAGGTAACGAGGTCACCGGGAGAGATCAGACTGCAGGGGTAACGGGGTCACCGGGAGAGATCAGACTGCAGGGTAACGGGGTCACCGGAGAGATCAGACTGCAGGGTAACGAGGTCACCGGGTGAGATCAGACTGCAGGGTAACGAGGTCACCGGGAGAGATCAGACTGCAGGGTAACGAGGTCACCGGGAGGGAGAGATCAGACTGCAGGGTAACGAGGTCACCGGGAGAGATCAGACTGCAGGGTAACGAGGTCACCGGGAGAGATCAGACTGCAGGGTAACGAGGTCACCGGGAGAGATCAGACTGCAGGGTAACGAGGTCACCGGGAGAGATCAGACTGCAGGGTAACGAGGTCACCGGGAGAGATCAGACTGCAGGGTAACGGGGTCACCGGGAGAGATCAGACTGCAGGGTAACGGGGTCACCGGGGAGAGATCAGACTGCAGGGTAACGAGGTCACCGGGAGAGATCAGACTGCAGGGTAACGAGGTCACCGGGAGAGATCAGACTGCAGGGTAACGAGGTCACCGGGGAGAGATCAGACTGCAGGGTAACGAGGTCACCGGGAGAGATCAGACTGCAGGGTAACGAGGTCACCGGGAGAGATCAGACTGCAGGGTAACGAGGTCACCGGGAGAGATCAGACTGCAGGGTAACGAGGTCACCGGGAGAGATCAGACTGCAGGGTAACGAGGTCACCGGAGAGATCAGACTGCAGGTAACCGAGGTCAGCCCGACCGGGAGAGATCAGACTGCAGGGTAACGAGGTCACCGGGAGAGATCAGACTGCAGAGTAACGAGGTCACCGGGAGAGATCAGACTGCAGGGTATCAGACACGAGTCACCGGGAGAGATCAGACTGCAGGGTAACGAGGTCACCGGGAGAGATCAGACTGCAGAGTAACGAGGTCACCGGGAGAGATCAGACTGCAGGGTAACGAGGTCACCGGGAGAGATCAGACTGCAGGGTAACGAGGTCACCGGGAGAGATCAGACTGCAGGGTAACGAGGTCACCGGGAGAGATCAGACTGCAGGGTAACGAGGTCACCGGGAGAGATCAGACTGCAGGGTAACGAGGTCACCGGAGAGGATCAGACTGCAGGGTAACGAGGTCACCGGGAGAGATCAGACTGCAGGGTAACGAGGTCACCGGGAGAGATCAGACTGCAGGGTAACGAGGTCACCGGGAGAGATCAGACTGCAGGGTAACGGGGTCACCGGGAGAGATCAGACTGCAGGGTAACGAGGTCACCGGGAGAGATCAGACTGCAGGGTAACGAGGTCACCGGGAGAGATCAGACTGCAGGGTAACGAGGTCACCGGGAGAGATCAGACTGCAGGGTAACGAGGTCACCGGGAGAGATCAGACTGCAGGGGTAACGAGGTCACCGGGAGAGATCAGACTGCAGGGTAACGAGGTCACCGGGAGAGATCAGACTGCAGGGTAACGAGGTCACCGGGAGAGATCAGACTGCAGGTAACGGGGTCACCGGGAGAGATCAGACTGCAGGGTAACGAGGTCACCGGGAGAGATCAGACTGCAGGGTAACGAGGTCACCGGGAGAGATCAGACTGCAGGGTAACGAGGTCACCGGGAGAGATCAGACTGCAGGGTAACGAGGTCACCGGAGAGATCAGACTGCAGAGTAACGAGGTCACCGGAGAGATCAGAACTGCAGGGTAACGAGGTCACCGGGAGAGATCAGACTGCAGGGTAACGAGGTCACCGGGAGAGATCAGACTGCAGGGTAACGAGGTCACCGGAAGAGATCAGACTGCAGAGTAACGAGGTCACCGGGAGAGATCAGACTGCAGGGTAACGAGGTCACCCGGAGAGATCAGACTGCAGGGTAACGAGGTCACCGGGAGAGATCAGACTGCAGAGTAACGAGGTCACCGGGAGAGATCAGACTGCAGGGTAACGAGGTCACCGGGAGAGATCAGACTGCAGGGTAACGAGGTCACCGGGAGAGATCAGACTGCAGGGTAACGAGGTCACCGGGAGAGATCAGACTGCAGGGTAACGAGGTCCACCGGGAGAGATCAGACTGCAGAGTAACGAGGTCACCGGAGAGATCAGACTGCAGGGTAACGAGGTCACCGGGAGAGATCAGACTGCAGAGTAACGAGGTCACCGGAGAGATCAGACTGCAGGGTAACGAGGTCACGCGGAGAGATCAGACTGCAGGGTAACGAGGTCACCGGAGAGATCAGACTGCAGGGTAACGAGGTCACCGGGAGAGATCAGACTGCAGGGTAACGAGGTCACCGGGAGAGATCAGACTGCAGGGTAACGAGGTCACCGGGAGAGATCAGACTGCAGGGTAACGAGGTCACCGGGAGAGATCAGACTGCAGGGTAACGAGGTCACCGGGAGAGATCAGACTGCAGGGTAACGAGGTCACCGGGAGAGATCAGACTGCAGGGTAACGAGGTCACCGGGAGAGATCAGACTGCAGGGTAACGAGGTCACCGGAGAGATCAGACTGCAGGGTAACGAGGTCACCGGGAGAGATCAGACTGCAGGGTAACGAGGTCACCGGGAGAATCCGTCTGCAGGGTAACGAGGTCACCGGGAGAGATCAGACTGCAGGGTAACGAGGTCACCGGGGAGAGATCAGACTGCAGGGTAACGAGGTCACCGGGAGAGATCAGACTGCAGGGTAACGAGGTCACCGGGAGAGATCAGACTGCAGGGTAACGAGGTCACCGGAGAGATCAGACTGCAGGGTAACGAGGTCACCGGGAGAGATCAGACTGCAGGGTAAACGAGGTCACCGGGAGAGATCAGACTGCAGGGTAACGAGGTCACCGGGAGAGATCAGACTGCAGGGTAACGAGGTCACCGGGAGAGATCAGACTGCAGGGGTAACGAGGTCACCGGGAGAGATCAGACTGCAGGGTAACGAGGTCACGGGAGAGATCAGACTGCAGGGTAACGAGGTCACCGGGAGAGATCAGACTGCAGGGTAACGAGGTCACCGGGAGAGATCAGACTGCAGGGTAACGAGGTCACCGGGAGAGATCAGACTGCAGGGGTAACGAGGTCACCGGGAGAGATCAGACTGCAGGGTAACGAGGTCACCGGGAGAGATCAGACTGCAGGGTAACGAGGTCACCGGGAGAGATCAGACTGCAGGGTAACGAGGTCACCGGGAGAGATCAGACTGCAGGGTAACGAGGTCACCGGGAGAGATCAGACTGCAGGTAACGAGGTCACCGGGAGAGATCAGACTGCAGGGTAACGAGGTCACCCGGGAGAGATCAGACTGCAGGGTAACGAGGTCACCGGGAGAGATCAGACTGCAGGGTAACGAGGTCACCGGGAGAGATCAGACTGCAGGGTAACGAGGTCACCGGGAGAGATCAGACTGCAGGGTAACGAGGTCACCGGGAGAGATCAGACTGCAGGGTAACGAGGTCACCGGGAGAGATCAGACTGCAGGGTAACGAGGTCACCGGGAGAGATCAGACTGCAGGGTAACGAGGTCACCGGGAGAGATCAGACTGCAGGGTAACGAGGTCACCGGGAGAGATCAGACTGCAGGGTAACGAGGTCACCGGGAGAGATCAGACTGCAGGGTAACGAGGTCACCGGGAGAGATCAGACTGCAGGGTAACGAGGTCACCGGGAGAGATCAGACTCCAGGGTAACGGGGTCACCGGGAGAATTAGTCTGCTCCCCAGCACATTCACACCCTTCAATCTCTCGCCATTGGCGGCAATGCTCCCGCTCTGTTGTAAGGAGTTTCAGCAGCGTGTGCGTGTACATGTACATGCGTGTACATGTACGTGCGTGTGCATGTACGTGCACGGTTACAAATGCTCCACACACTCGTATTTATTCCTATGGGTTCCGCGTCTCCCATTATCCCCATATGAATGTAAGCTCTTTGGGCCAGAACTCTCTTCCTACGTGCAGCGATAATATAAGCAGCTTTCCCAGACTGTAAATGGTTAAATTAATGGCCGCTTCTACACGAGAATAAAACGTTAGTCCGCCTCTCATACAGAGAGCAGCGAGAGTCTCAGAAAGGCAATAAGATTTCTATACGCATAAGAACTCATGATGCAACGCACATGCCATGACCCCAACACGTTAACACACGTGTGCTGGATACAGGGCCCATGTGACAAGCATGTGAGAAGTTTGGAGCCGGGGATATTTACCGGCTCCAAACTTCCTCCTCTCAGAGCTGTAAGGAGACATGGCTTATAACGGGGATACTTGGCATCGACGTATTGTACAACGGCCCCTGGTGGGCGTCAGGAAGATGGCGGCGCAGTGCCTTACAGCCACTTACCGTTGGCCATGGAGAGATTGGCCAGGGTCTGCATGATGAAGAAGTGAGGGAGGATGCCGGGCTGGAACTTGCTCAGGATTTCCTCCATCACGCTGTTGATGAAGTTTCTCCCGACGGCTACGAGGACGTTGCTGGCCGCCTGCTGCCACTCAAAGATCATGTCCTGGGGGCGGGAACAGCGGAGTGTACAACGCTCAGGTACATCACAGGGAAGCATATTACAGAGAAAGACATATTCCTCTGTCCCTCTACTTCTAAAGCCGACTCAGGCCCTCATTCTCTCCCGTCTTCATTACTGTAACCTCCTGCTGTCCGGCCTTCCTGCCTCTCACCTGTCTCCCCTACAACATATCCTAAACATTGCTGCCAGAATCACTCTACTCTTTCCTAAATCTGTCCCTGGCTTCCTATCAAATCCCGCACTCAATTCTCCTCCTCACTTTTAAAGCTTTACTCTGACCCTCCTTACATCTAAGCCTAATCTCTCACTATACCCTCCTCTGCCCCTCCTTACACCTCACCCCAATATCTCACTATACCCTCCTCTGCCCCTCCTTACATCTCCCCCTAATATCACACTATACCATCCTCTGCCCCTCCTTACACCTCACCTCAATATCTCACTAAACCCTCCTCTGCCCCTCCTTACACCTCACCCTAATATCTCACTATACCATCCTCTGCCCCTCCTTACACCTCACCTCAATATCTCACTAAACCCTCCTCTGCCCCTCCTTACACCTCACCCTAATGTCTCACTATACCCTCCTCTGCCCCTCCGTACATCTCACCCTAATATCTCACTATACCCTCCTCTGCCCCTCCTTACATCTCACCCTAATATCTCACTATACCCTCCTCTGCCCCTCCTTACATCTCACCCCAATATCTCACTAAACCCTCCTCTGCCCCTCCTTACATCTCACCCTAATATCTCACTATACCCTCCTCTGCCCCTCCTTACATCTCACCCTAATATCTCACTATACGCTGCTCTGCCCCTCCTTACATCTCACCCTAATATCTCACTATACCCTCCTCTGCCCCTCCTTACATCTCACCCCAATATCTCACTAAACCCTCCTCTGCCCCTCCGTACATCTCCCCCTAATATCTCACTATACCCTCCTCTGCCCCTCCTTACATCTCACCCTAATATCTCACTATACCCTCCTCTGCCCCTCCTTACATCTCACCCCAATATCTCACTAAACCCTCCTCTGCCCCTCCTTACATCTCCCCCTAATATCTCACTATACCCTCCTCTGCCCCTCCTTACATCTCCCCCTAATGTCTCACTATACCCTCCTCTGCCCCTCCTTACATCTCACCCTAATATCTCACTATACCCTCCTCTGCCCTCCTTACATCTCACCCTAATATCTCACTATACCCTCCTCGGCCCCTCCTCACATCTCCCCCTAATATCTCACTATACCCTCCTCTGCCCCTCCTTACATCTCACCCTAATATCTCACTATACCCTCCTCTGCCCCTCCTTACATCTCACCCCAATATCTCACTATACCCTCCTCTGCCCCTCCTTACATCTCACCCTAATATCTCACTATACCCTCCTCTGCCCCTCCTCACATCTCCCCCTAATATCTCACTATACCCTCCTCTGCCCCTCCTTACATCTCCCCCTAATATCTCACTATACCCTCCTCTGCCCCTCCTTACATCTCACCCTAATATCTCACTATATCCTCCTCGGCCCCTCCTCACATCTCACGCTAATATCTCACTATACCCTCCTCTGCCCCTCCTTACATCTCACCCTAATATCTCACTATACCCTCCTCTGCCCCTCCGTACATCTCACCGTAATATCTCACTATACCCTCCTCTGCCCCTCCTTACATCTCACCCCAATATCTCACTATACCCTCCTCTGCCCCTCCTTACATCTCACCCCAATATCTCACTATACCCTCCTCTGCCCCTCCTTACATCTCACCCCAATATCTCACTATACCCTCCTCTGCCCCTCCTTACATCTCACCCCAATATCTCACTATACCCTCCTCTGCCCCTCCTTACATCTCACCCTAATATCTCACTATACCCTCCTCTGCCCCTCCTTACATCTCACCCTAATATCTCACTATACCCTCCTCTGCCCCTCCTTACATCTCACCCCAATATCTCACTATACCCTCCTCTGCCCCTCCTTACATCTCACCCTAATATCTCACTATACACTCCTCTGCCCCTCCTTACATCTCACCCTAATATCTCACTATACCCTCCTCTGCCCCTCCTTACATCTCACCCTAATATCTCACTATACCCTCCTCTGCCCCTCCTCACATCTCCCCCTAATATCTCACTATACCCTCCTCTGCCCCTCCTTACATCTCCCCCTAATATCTCACTATACCCTCCTCTGCCCCTCCTTACATCTCACCCTAATATCTCACTATACCCTCCTCGGCCCCTCCTCACATCTCACGCTAATATCTAACTATACACTCCTCTGCCCCTCCTTACATCTCACCCTAATATCTCACTATACCTTCCTCTGCCCCTCCTCACATCTCACGCTAATATCTCACTATACACTCCTCTGCCCCTCCTTACATCTCACCCTAATATCTCACTATACCCTCCTCTGTCTCTCCTTACATCTCACCCTAATATCTCACTATACCCTCCTCTGCCCCTCCTTACACCTCACCCCAATATCTCACTATACCCTCCTCTGCCCCTCCTTACATCTCACCCTAATATCTCACTATACCCTTCTCTGCTCCTCCTTACATCTCACCCTAATATCTCACTATACCCTTCTCTGCTCCTCCTTACATCTCACCCTAATATCGCACTATACCCTCCTCTGCCCCGCCTTACATCTCACCCTAATATCTCACTATACCCTCCTCTGCCCCTCCTTACACCTCACCCCAATATCTCACTATACCCTCTGCCCCTCCTTACACCTCACCCTAATATCTCACTATACCCCCTCATACCCCTCCTCCCTATATACTCCATTTGATTCATCTCTATTGTTACCACTTGAAACCACGTTTGTCTTCCTTGTTCTCTTACTGATCGGCTTTCTTACTGTTTGTTCCCTTCTATCCCTTCCACATTTACACGTTTATCTGGTTACAAAGTTAATGTTAAAATAGAAAACAGAGGAAAAGATTTAATAACTTTAAAATGGTGCACAGCAATTACTCAGTATCATTCTATAGAAGCGGTATAAATATCTAACAATGCGAGTGGGATATACTGAACTGGTGACGTATGTCATGTACCCTTGCCCATGCCCCGTCCGAGCAGACCCTTACCCACACCCCCCTGAGCAGACCCTTGCCCATGCCCCCCTACACAAGCGAACCCTTACTCATCCCCCTCACCCATGCCCGCCCCCTCACAAGCGGATCCTTGCCCATGCCCCCCCACCCCGAGTGGACCCTTGTCCATGGCCCCCCCACTCCAAACTGACCATTACCTATGCTGCCCCCCCAGCGGACCCTTGCCCATCCCTCTCGAGCAGGTCTTTACCCATGGCCCCCCCTCCCGAGCAGACCTTTACCCCCACCACCCCTCCCAAGCAGACCCTGGCCCATGCCCCTACCCCCCTCCAGAGCGGACCCTTACCCATGCCCGCCCCCCTGCCAAGAAGACCCTTACGCAGAGCCCCCACACCCCTCCCAGGCAGACCCTTATCCATAAACCCCCTCCCATCCCAAGCGGGCCCTTACCCATGAACCCCCCCCTACCCGAGCGGCTTGCAGCCTGTATGGCAATCAGGGGGCGGCTTCTCTTTGTGGTGGCACGAACCTTAGACTTGGTCATCTCGATGGACGCCAGCAGGATAACCATCTTGGCCATCTCCTTGTCCAGCGTTGTGAGGCTCCCCTTCACCACGGTCTCCATGGCCCTTAGGATGATGGTACGGTGCACATAGGAAAGCTGCAGGGTGGAGGAAACAGACCATGGACGAGCCCAACCACACAACCAGATGGAGGAGACGCATTGGAAGAGCGCGATACCGGTTACGGAGATAAACATTGGGCGTCCGTCACGGGAGACCAGGCATTTACACCTTTATACCGGGATCAGTCACCGAGCAAATCCAAGATCGTAAAACAAATTGCGATTTATTCCATAGAAACGGGACGTACACACAGCGGATTACAAAACACGGGAGAAAACACACTTACTGGGGGTCTGGGCTGCAAAACTAACCTTTCCTAGGTGAAACAGTCCATAAAACAAAGTCTTTAGGTTGACCGGGACTTGGCCCGAAAAGTCCTGGAACTCAAATCGGCATGAAGTTCCTGACGCCGCCGCTGTATCTGCTCTGGAGATGCCGAAATCCCTTGACCGGGAGATGGTACCAAACGTCCTGGTACTCTTTTCGGCGTCCAATCCCAGCCGCGGCGGCTACCTTCTATTCTCAGAACTTTGCCCAGAAAATTTCCTCGCCTTGATATCTCTGCCGCTGCTGTCTTGGCGCTTAGAATCTGAATGAATCTCGCGACCAGATTGGCTGCTGGGTTTCTTATAGCATTTCAACTTCATTCATGAAATACTCCAGCCAATCCGAGCGTGGGAGAAATACTTACCAGCCTATCAGAGCACTGCCAGTCTATCTAAGCCGGGCAAGCACGGATTTGGATTCTGACAAAGGCAGGCGCCAACCTGGCACCTCTGCCACTTGTCAGTCAGAAGCCACCCGCTGAGTTAGGCTCCTCAGTCTGGCTTGGGGAAATGGTGGTCCGAGGACTCCCATTCATCCCAGGACGTGAGTACTTGAGGCTAGCTCCGCTGCCCAAATGGCTTTCACACCGTGGCAACCTCTGAGGCTTTCATGTCCGGGACCCGAGCAGACTTGGTGGCACCAGGCTTGGCAGCCACATGGTCTCTCGGAACCACAGACCTGGAAGTCCCAGCTCATATACTGTGCACAAGCATGTCCCCTTATACACAATGTTAATAAAAATATCCCCACATTTGTCTTCTAATTCCTTTAGTTACAGGGATGGACTGAGGACGCGCTCATTCATTTTCAGCCCTTCCTTTATTTCAACCCCTGAGGAAGAAGGAAAGCCCTTCGAAACGCATAGGGTTGCCGCGGGGACCAGTTTCGGAGAGCGCAGAGGACCACCGAAAGTGATGCAAGACGCCGGCGGGAACGGCCCAAGTCGCTGTCAGGAGAGAGTCCGCGCGCCTACAGCTGGTGCCCTTTTACTCCGTGTAAAACCTGCACATATATTTTTTTACATAAAATTGGACCTTTTATTAAACAAGAGATTTCTGCTTATACCCGTTTTTCAAGCTACAAAAGAAACCTTTACGTGCCTGGGTACAGGCACTTAGAAGTAAGTGCATATCTCACCAGTCTATGTATACATAGAATTGCAAAGATGTACTTCACCATCTTTTGCTTTTCTCTGCTTCATTTCTTGGAGGTGCGCTGATCCCCATGAATAGAATGAATTAAAGTTACCCTAGTTTAACTGTTTTAACATTATAGACATAAGGGGATTTTTTCCTTCAGGTGTCCAAAACAGGAAGTAACACTTAAAGTGCAAGTACTATGCTTTAAAATGCATGGCAGAAAATCCAATGTGTAAGCAATGCATAATTTAGACTCGGGCTTCTAAGGCCCCCAGCTGATTCGGTCCCCCTGTGTCTGGAAACAGGGCTAAGCTCAAAAGAATTAGCCAAGTAAGGTGTCAAGTGGGGAGGGGGAGAGGTAAACAGTTTGTCCTTGACAGATGTCCAGGTGTCAGAGGGCAGGGAGACAACCTGTCACCAGGGAAGTGGGCTTGGCTAGGTATGCTAAGCAGCTTAGGGCCAAAGTTCGCACATGCCCGTGGCATACCTTGAAGCCTCTGCCAGACTTCCTGAAGTATGGGCGAAGCTTACCAACAGGTGGAATGTTTTGTTCCCACGCCGTAAAGCGTAAAGATAGGACTTGTGAGGTTTTAAAAGTCCGTGCAGCCAGTCAGGAGGTAAATTCAACATGCTGTAAAAAGATTCCCCTGAGATTTCATCTAAGATCATTCCTGTAACCAGATGTAACATCGTAATCAAGTAAGTGCATTTTCGTACTATTTTGTAAATCAAGCTGTGAATGTTCATTTTGTGAATAAATCACAATTTATTTTATCTCACGTTTTGCTCCAAGGATCCGGGTATATTTGTGTTAAAAGCATTGGTCACCCATGACACTGGTTACCCCATCACCGTGTCTTCATCGATTAAAATATCGTGTGCAGCTTTCCAAACATCACCGGACGTTTCTTCATGTGTAGACCTGTGCAGAGCTTCCTAAACCTCACACATGAAGAAGAGACCTGTGTGGTTTGGGAAGCTCTGCACATGTGAAGAGACTTGTGAGGTTTGGAATGTGCAGTCGTGCCCAGTCATACCTTGTCGTTTTGCCGGAGATACGCGTCACATGACTCCAGCACCTCCCTGGGGGCGGATTCTCCCATGAAGCACAGGGAGTTGTAGATCTGTTCTTGTACCACGGGGTCTTTGTCCGTGGAAGCGTCCATGAGCGTGACGGCCAGGCCTGCAAGCCAGAAAACACGAAGGGTCAGACATGTGAGCGAGCGTTACATACAGAAGCAGCAGGCAATGACACACGCAGGGTCAGACATGTGAGCGAGCGCTATATACAGAAGCAGCAGGCAATGACACACGCAGGGACAGACATGTGAGCGAGCGCTATATACAGAAGCAGCAGGTAATGACACACGCAGGGTCAGACATGTGAGCGAGCGCTATATACAGAAGCAGCAGGCAATGACACAAGCAGGGTCAGACATGTGAGCGAGCGCTATATACAGAAGCAGCAGGCAATGACACACGCAGGGACAGACATGTGAGCGAGCGCTACATACAGAAGCAGCAGGCAATGACACACGCAGGGTCAGACATGTGAGCGAGCGTTACATACAGAAGCAGCAGGCAATGACACACGCAGGGTCAGACATGTGAGCGAGCGTTACATACAGAAGCAGCAGGCAATGACACACTCAGGGTCAGATATGTGAGCGAGCGTTACATACAGAAGCAGCAGGCAATGACACACGCAGGGTCAGACATGTGAGCGAGCGCTACATACAGAAGCAGCAGGTAATGGAGTCTCAGCTCACCAGGTTACACATTTCTAAGAACCATTTAAAGACATCACTCACCCAGATGTGACCCCTTAAATAGGTCCCCACCATTAGTGCACTTTGGTCCTAGAAGGGACTGACCCTTTTAATCCACCTTGGCTCATCAACAGTAAATTACAATGAAAAAAATGTAACATCCAACAAAGATTAACACATTAAAGAAAGCGCTGGGATCCGAAACATGAATTAAGTGAACGAGCCTTACGTTTGACACTGGAATTCGCCATGTTTCTTTATCCCACACGCCAGCAAACAGCAGATTGTCTGGAGAGAAGGTAGTGGGGGTCTCCTCCCACTCTCAGGCAGGTAATGTCCTCCTCTCGAGGCAAGCTGGACTTGGTGCTTATAACTTTCAGGAGACCTTCTTGGAAGAGAATGGAGGACAGTTCGGGTCTCTTATTGCTTTCAAACGGTGAGAGGCACTTTGGAATAGGTAATGGAAGGTCCAAGGAACATTATGTCCTCGTCTTGGATACTTTTAACAGCTTGATCCCTGATCAGAACAGTAGTGTCCCACCTTGGGCGAGCTGGAACATGGTCCTTGGTCACAGGTCCCTTTTGGTCTGTGCTGGATAGTAATGTGGTCCTCAGGAGATATGGACGGTTAGTAAACACTGGCAATGCCCAGGATTTGGCAGTGAGGAGGAATTAGCGGCCGCCTCAGATGCTGGAGGGATGTCCTGTGGTTCCTCTGCAGATGCCGTCAGAATGTGCAGCCTGTGGTTACAAAGCCAGGCGGAGAGTACAGGGGAGAAGTTCACTTCCCTCTATAAAATCAGTGTAAAGTCCGGCAGAGATCCAGCTATCGGGGTCCCGATGAGACCTCTTGGTCTTAGTTTTGCTTTCTGAATGCAAAGAGATAACAGATAAAGATGATATAGGCTGTACCCTGCGAGGCTACGTTTATGGACTGAACATCCCAGCACAAACCACCCCCACTGCCACCCAATGTGCCACCTAGCTGATCAGCTGAGGCCACATCCTGGTCAAATGACTTGTAATTAAAGGCACAATCCTGACGTGACGCAGCAAAATCATTCAAACAACGCAGATCTGAAACCCTCAGGGGGTAATACCACCTGCTCTGCTGGGGACTAGTGTTATGCCTGCATACATACAGGCTTATATACCGGGGGCTAGTGTTATGCTTGCATACATACAGGCTTATATACCGGGGGCTAGTGTTATGCTTGCATACATACAGGCGTATATACCGGGGGCTAGTGTTATGCTTGCATACATACAGGCTTATATACCGGGGGCTAGTGTTACGCTTGCATACATACAGGCTTATATACCGGGGGCTAGTGTTATGCTTGCATACATACATACAGGCTTATATACCGGGGGCTAGTGTTATGCTTGCATACATACATACAGGCTTATATACCGGGGGCTAGTGTTATGCTTGCATACATACAGGCGTATATACCGGGGGCTAGTGTTATGCTTGCATACATACAGGCTTATATACCGGGGGCTAGTGTTATGCTTGCATACATACAGGCGTATATACCGGGGGCTAGTGTTATGCTTGCATACATACAGGCGTATATACCGGGGGCTAGTGTTATGCTTGCATACATACAGGCTTATATACCGGGGGCTAGTGTTATGCTTGCATACATACAGGCTTATATACCGGGGGCTAGTGTTATGCTTGCATACATACATACAGGCTTATATACCGGGGGCTAGTGTTATGCTTGCATACATACATACAGGCTTATATACCGGGGGCTAGTGTTATGCTTGCATACATACAGGCGTATATACCGGGGGCTAGTGTTATGCTTGCATACATACAGGCTTATATACCGGGGGCTAGTGTTATGCTTGCATACATACAGGCTTATATACCGGGGGCTAGTGTTATGCTTGCATACATACAGGCGTATATACCGGGGGCTAGTGTTATGCTTGCATACATACAGGCGTATATACCGGGGGCTAGTGTTATGCTTGCATACATACAGGCGTATATACCGGGGGCTAGTGTTATGCTTGCATACATACAGGCGTATATACCGGGGGCTAGTGTTACGCTTGCATACATACAGGCGTATATACCGGGGGCTAGTGTTATGCTTGCATACATACATACAGGCGTATATACCGGGGGCTAGTGTTACGCTTGCATACATACAGGCGTATATACCGGGGGCTAGTGTTATGCTTGCATACATACATACAGGCGTATATACCGGGGGCTAGTGTTACGCTGCATACATACATACAGGCGTATATACCGGGGGCTAGTGTTACGCTGCATACATACAGGCGTATATACCGGGGGATGGTGTTACGCTTGCATACATACAGGCGTATATACCGGGGGCTAGTGTTACGCTTGCATACATACAGGCGTATATACCGGGGGCTAGTGTTACGCTTGCATACATACATACAGGCGTATATACCGGGGGCTAGTGTTACGCTTGCATACATACATACAGGCGTATATACCGGGGGCTAGTGTTACGCTTGCATACATACATACAGGCGTATATACCGGGGGCTAGTGTTACGCTTGCATACATACATACAGGCGTATATACCGGGGGCTAGTGTTACGCTTGCATACATACATACAGGCGTATATACCGGGGGCTAGTGTTACGCTTGCATACATACAGGCGTATATACCGGGGGCTAGTGTTACGCTTGCATACATACAGGCGTATATACCAGGGGCTAGTGTTACGCTTGCATACATACATACAGGCTTATATACCGGGGGATGGTGACCCGCGCTCAGGCTTCCTACAGTCTCTGGTGTAAACCAACTCCTTCCTGATGCTGCTTCTGCGTGTGGAGATGTTATACACAGCATACTAATCTCTATTAAAGCCAGGAGGTCCCACAGAGACATGCCCCAGGTCTGGAAACGCAGAGCGTTCTCCGACCCCTGAACCTGCTCTTACCGCCCGTAATTTTACTAATCTGACCACAAATGGGCGCTGTAAAACCTCACATCGGCTGTAACTCAGGGCTAATAATGCAAGTATACGTTATTAAGGGAATCACACAACGATCTGACCTCAATACCTAAATCCCAGCGCCCGCATACCCAAGTCCCAGCGCCCGCATAGCCAAGTCCCAGCGCCCGCATAGCCAAGTCCCAGCGCCCGCATACCCAAGTCCCAGCGCCCGCATACCCAAGTCCCAGCGCCCGCATACCCAAGTCCCAGCGCCCGCATACCCAAGTCCCAGCGCCCGCATACCCAAGTCCCAGCGCCCGCATACCCAAGTCCCAGCGCCCGCATACCCAAGTCCCAGCGCCCGCATACCCAAGTCCCAGCGCCCGCATACCCAAGTCCCAGCGCCCGCATACTCAAGTCCCAGCGCCCGCATACCCAAGTCCCAGCGCCCGCATACCCAAGTCCCAGCGCCCGCATACCCAAGTCCCAGCACCCGCACACCGAAGTCCCAGCGCCCGCATAGCCAAGTCCCAGCGCCCGCATACCCAAGTCCCAGCGCCCGCGCGCCCACATACCCAAGTCCCAGCGCCCGCATACCCAAGTCCCAGCGCCCGCATACCCAAGTCCCAGCACCCGCACACCCAAGTCCCAGCGCCCGCATAGCCAAGTCCCAGCGCCCGCATCCCCAAGTCCCAGCACCCGCACACCCAAGTCCCAGCGCCCGCATACCCAAGTCCCAGCGCCCGCATACCCAAGTCCCAGCACCCGCACACCCAAGTCCCAGCGCCCGCACACCCAAGTCCCAGCGCCCGCACACCCAAGTCCCAGCGCCCGCATAGCCAAGTCCCAGCGCCCGCATACCCAAGTCCCAGCGCCCGCGCGCCCACATACCCAAGTCCCAGCGCCCGCATACCCAAGTCCCAGCGCCCGCATACCCAAGTCCCAGCACCCGCACACCCAAGTCCCAGCGCCCGCATAGCCAAGTCCCAGCGCCCGCATCCCCAAGTCCCAGCACCCGCACACCCAAGTCCCAGCGCCCGCACCCCCAAGTCCCAGCGCCCGCACACCCAAGTCCCAGCGCCCGCATACCCAAGTCCCAGCGCCCGCATACCCAAGTCCCAGCGCCCGCATACCCAAGTCCCAGCGCCCGCATACCCAAGTCCCAGCGCCCGCATACCCAAGTCCCAGCGCCCGCATACCCAAGTCCCAGCGCCCGCATACCCAAGTCCCAGCGCCCGCATACTCAAGTCCCAGCGCCCGCATACCCAAGTCCCAGCGCCCGCATACCCAAGTCCCAGCGCCCGCATACCCAAGTCCCAGCACCCGCACACCGAAGTCCCAGCGCCCGCATAGCCAAGTCCCAGCGCCCGCATACCCAAGTCCCAGCGCCCGCGCGCCCACATACCCAAGTCCCAGCGCCCGCATACCCAAGTCCCAGCGCCCGCATACCCAAGTCCCAGCACCCGCACACCCAAGTCCCAGCGCCCGCATAGCCAAGTCCCAGCGCCCGCATCCCCAAGTCCCAGCACCCGCACACCCAAGTCCCAGCGCCCGCATACCCAAGTCCCAGCGCCCGCATACCCAAGTCCCAGCACCCGCACACCCAAGTCCCAGCGCCCGCACACCCAAGTCCCAGCGCCCGCACACCCAAGTCCCAGCGCCCGCATAGCCAAGTCCCAGCGCCCGCATACCCAAGTCCCAGCGCCCGCGCGCCCACATACCCAAGTCCCAGCGCCCGCATACCCAAGTCCCAGCGCCCGCATACCCAAGTCCCAGCACCCGCACACCCAAGTCCCAGCGCCCGCATAGCCAAGTCCCAGCGCCCGCATCCCCAAGTCCCAGCACCCGCACACCCAAGTCCCAGCGCCCGCACCCCCAAGTCCCAGCGCCCGCACACCCAAGTCCCAGCGCCCGCATACCCAAGTCCCAGCGCCCGCATACCCAAGTCCCAGCGCCCGCATACCCAAGTCCCAGCGCCCGCATACCCAAGTCCCAGCGCCCGCATAGCCAAGTCCCAGCGCCCGCATACCCAAGTCCCAGCGCCCGCATAGCCAAGTCCCAGCGCCCGCATAGCCAAGTCCCAGCGCCCGCATAGCCAAGTCCCAGCGCCCGCATAGCCAAGTCCCAGCGCCCGCATAGCCAAGTCCCAGCGCCCGCATAGCCAAGTCCCAGCGCCCGCATAGCCAAGTCCCAGCGCCCGCATAGCCAAGTCCCAGCGCCCGCATAGCCAAGTCCCAGCGCCCGCATAGCCAAGTCCCAGCGCCCGCATAGCCAAGTCTCAGCGCCCGCATACCCAAGTCCCAGCGCCCGCATACCCAAGTCCCAGCGCCCGCATACCCAAGTCCCAGCGCCCGCATACCCAAGTCCCAGCGCCCGCATACCCAAGTCCCAGCGCCCGCATACCCAAGTCCCAGCGCCCGCATACCCAAGTCCCAGCGCCCGCATACCCAAGTCCCAGCGCCCGCATGCCCGAGTCCCAGCGCCCGCATGCCCGAGTCCCAGCGCCCGCATGCCCGAGTCCCAGCGCCGCACGCCCGAGTCCCAGCGCCCGCATACCCAAGTCCCAGAGCCGCATACCCAAGTCCCAGCGCCCAAGTCCCAGCGCCCGCATACCCAAGTCCCAGCGCCGCATACCCAAGTCCCAGCGCCGCATACCCAAGTCCCAGCGCCCAAGTCCCAGCGCCCGCATACCCAAGTCCCAGCGCCCGCATACCCAAGTCCCAGCGCCCGCATACCCAAGTCCCAGCGCCCACATACCCAAGTCCCAGCGCCCACATACCCAAGTCCCAGCGCCCGCATACCCGAGTCCCAGCGCCCGCATACCCGAGTCCCAGCGCCCGCATACCCGAGTCCCAGCGCCGCACGCCCGAGTCCCAGCGCCCGCATAGCCAAGTCCCAGCGCCCGCATACCCAAGTCCCAGCGCCCGCATACCCAAGTCCCAGCGCCCGCATACCCAAGTCCCAGCGCCCGCACACCGAAGTCCCAGCGCCCGCATAGCCAAGTCCCAGCGCCCGCATACCCAAGTCCCAGCGCCCGCGCGCCCACATACCCAAGTCCCAGCGCCCGCATACCCAAGTCCCAGCGCCCGCATACCCAAGTCCCAGCACCCGCACACCCAAGTCCCAGCGCCCGCATAGCCAAGTCCCAGCGCCCGCATCCCCAAGTCCCAGCGCCCGCACACCCAAGTCCCAGCGCCCGCACCCCCAAGTCCCAGCGCCCGCATACCCAAGTCCCAGCACCCGCACACCCAAGTCCCAGCGCCCGCACACCCAAGTCCCAGCGCCCGCATACCCAAGTCCCAGCGCCCGCATACCCAAGTCCCAGCGCCCGCATACCCAAGTCCCAGCGCCCGCATAGCCAAGTCCCAGCGCCCGCATAGCCAAGTCCCAGCGCCCGCATAGCCAAGTCCCAGCGCCCGCATAGCCAAGTCCCAGCGCCCGCATAGCCAAGTCCCAGCGCCCGCATAGCCAAGTCCCAGCGCCCGCATAGCCAAGTCCCAGCGCCCGCATAGCCAAGTCCCAGCGCCCGCATAGCCAAGTCCCAGCGCCCGCATAGCCAAGTCCCAGCGCCCGCATAGCCAAGTCCCAGCGCCCGCATAGCCAAGTCCCAGCGCCCGCATAGCCAAGTCCCAGCGCCCGCATAGCCAAGTCCCAGCGCCCGCATAGCCAAGTCCCAGCGCCCGCATAGCCAAGTCCCAGCGCCCGCATAGCCAAGTCCCAGCGCCCGCATAGCCAAGTCTCAGCGCCCGCATACCCAAGTCCCAGCGCCCGCATACCCAAGTCCCAGCGCCCGCATACCCAAGTCCCAGCGCCCGCATACCCAAGTCCCAGCGCCCGCATACCCAAGTCCCAGCGCCCGCATACCCAAGTCCCAGCGCCCGCATACCCAAGTCCCAGCGCCCGCATACCCAAGTCCCAGCGCCCGCATACCCGAGTCCCAGCGCCCGCATACCCGAGTCCCAGCGCCCGCATACCCGAGTCCCAGCGCCCGCATACCCGAGTCCCAGCGCCCGCATGCCCGAGTCCCAGCGCCCGCATGCCCGAGTCCCAGCGCCGCACGCCCGAGTCCCAGCGCCCGCATACCCGAGTCCCAGAGCCGCATACCCAAGTCCCAGCGCCCAAGTCCCAGCGCCCGCATACCCAAGTCCCAGCGCCGCATACCCAAGTCCCAGCGCCGCATACCCAAGTCCCAGCGCCGCATACCCAAGTCCCAGCGCCGCATACCCAAGTCCCAGCGCCGCATACCCAAGTCCCAGCGCCGCATACCCAAGTCCCAGCGCCCAAGTCCCAGCGCCCGCATACCCAAGTCCCAGCGCCCGCATACCCAAGTCCCAGCGCCCGCATACCCAAGTCCCAGCGCCCACATACCCAAGTCCCAGCGCCCACATACCCGAGTCCCAGCGCCCGCATACCCGAGTCCCAGCGCCCGCATACCCGAGTCCCAGCGCCCGCATACCCGAGTCCCAGCGCCGCACACCCGAGTCCCAGCGCCCGCATACCCAAGTCCCAGCGCCGCATACCCAAGTCCCAGCGCCCAAGTCCCAGCGCCCGCATACCCAAGTCCCAGCGCCGCATACCCAAGTCCCAGCGCCGCATACCCAAGTCCCAGCGCCCAAGTCCCAGCGCCCGCATACCCAAGTCCCAGCGCCCGCATACCCAAGTCCCAGCGCCCGCACACCCAAGTCCCAGCGCCCGCACGCCCAAGTCCCAGCGCCCGCGCGCCCAAGTCCCAGCGCCCGCGCGCCCAAGTCCCAGCGCCCGCGCGCCCAAGTCCCAGCGCCCGCGCGCCCAAGTCCCAGCGCCCGCGCGCCCAAGTCCCAGCGCCCGCGCGCCCAAGTCCCAGCGCCCGCGCGCCCAAGTCCCAGCGCCCGCGCGCCCAAGTCCCAGCGCCCGCGCGCCCAAGTCCCAGCGCCCGCGCGCCCAAGTCCCAGCGCCCGCGCGCCCAAGTCCCAGCGCCCGCGCGCCCAAGTCCCAGCGCCCGCGCGCCCAAGTCCCAGCGCCCGCGCGCCCAAGTCCCAGCGCCCGCATACCCAAGTCCCAGCGCCCACATACCCAAGTCCCAGCGCCCGCATACCCAAGTCCCAGCGCCCGCATACCCAAGTCCCAGCGCCCGCATACCCAAGTCCCAGCGCCCACATACCCAAGTCCCAGCGCCCACATACCCTATCCCAGCGCCCGCATACCCAAGTCCCAGTGCCAAAGGCCCTGCGCCCGCATACCCAAGTCCCAGCGCCCGCATACCCAAGTCCCAGCGCCCGCATACCCAAATCCCAGCGCCCGCATACCCAAGTCCCAGCGCCCGCATAGCCAAGTCCCAGCGCCCGCATACCCAAGTCCCAGCGCCCGCATACCCAAGTCCCAGCGCCCGCATACCCAAGTCCCAGCGCCCGCATACCCAAGTCCCAGCGCCCGCATACCCAAGTCCCAGCGCACGCATACCCAAGTCCCAGCGCACGCATACCCAAGTCCCAGCGCCCTCATACCCAAGTCCCTGCGCCCGCACACCCAAGTCCCAGCGCCCGCACACCCAAGTCCCAGCGCCCGCATACCCAAGTCCCAGCGCCTCCGCGCTTAAGTCCCAGCGCCCGCATACCCAAGTCCCAGCGCCCGCATACCCACATACCCAAGTCCCAGCACCCGCATACCCAAGTCCCAGCACCCGCATACCCAAGTCCCAGCGCCCGCATCCCCAAGTCCCAGCGCCCGCATACCCAAGTCCCAGCGCCCGCATACCCAAGTCCCAGCGCCCGCACACCCAAGTCCCAGCGCCCGCATACCCAAGTCCCAGCACCCTCATACCCAAGTCCCAGCGCCCACATACCCAAGTCCCAGCGCCCACATACCCAAGTCCCAGCGCCCACATACCCAAGTCCCAGCGCCCGCATACCCAAGTCCCAGCGCCCACATACCCAAGTCCCAGCGCCCACATACCCAAGTCCCAGCGCCCACATACCCAAGTCCCAGCGCCCACATACCCATGTCCCAGCACCCTCATACCCAAGTCCCAGCGCCCACATACCCAAGTCCCAGCGCCCACATACCCAAGTCCCAGCGCCCACATACCCAAGTCCCAGCGCCCACATACCCAAGTCCCAGCACCCTCATACCCAAGTCCCAGCGCCCGCATACCCAAGTCCCAGCGCCCGCATACCCAAGTCCCAGCACCCTCATACCCAAGTCCCAGCGCCCACATACCCAAGTCCCAGCACCCTCATACCCAAGTCCCAGCGCCCACATACCCAAGTCCCAGCGCCCGCATACCCAAGTCCCAGCGCCCGCATACCCAAGTCCCAGCGCCCACATACCCAAGTCCCAGCGCCCACATACCCAAGTCCCAGCACCCTCATACCCAAGTCCCAGCGCCCACATACCCAAGTCCCAGCGCCCGCATACCCAAGTCCCAGCGCCCACATACCCAAGTCCCAGCGCCCTCATACCCAAGTCCCAGCGCCCACATACCCAAGTCCCAGCGCCCGCATACCCAAGTCCCAGCGCCCTCATACCCAAGTCCCAGCACCCGCATACCCAAGTCCCAGCGCCCGCATACCCAAGTCCCAGCGCCCGCATACCCAAGTCCCAGCGCCCGCATACCCAAGTCCCAGCGCCCGCACACCCAAGTCCCAGCGCCCGCACACCCAAGTCCCAGCGCCCGCACACCCAAGTCCCAGCGCCCGCATACCCAAGTCCCAGCGCCCGCATACCCAAGTCCCAGCGCCGCATACCCAAGTCCCCACGCCCGCACACCCAAGTCCCAGCGCCCGCACACCCAAGTCCCAGCGCCCGCATACCCAAGTCCCAGCGCCCGCATACCCAAGTCCCAGCGCCCGCATACCCAAGTCCCAGCGCCCGCATACCCAAGTCCCAGCGCCCGCATACCCAAGTCCCAGCGCCCGCATACCCAAGTCCCAGCGCCCGCATACCCAAGTCCCAGCGCCCGCATACCCAAGTCCCAGCGCCCGCATACCCAAGTCCCAGCGCCCGCATACCCAAGTCCCAGCGCCCGCATACCCAAGTCCCAGCGCCCACATACCCAAGTCCCAGCGCCCGCATACCCAAGTCCAAGCGCCCACATACCCAAGTCCCAGCGCCGCATACCCAAGTCCAAGCGCCCACATACCCAAGTCCCAGCGCCCACATACCCAAGTCCCAGCGCCGCACGCCCGAGACCCAGCGCCCGCATACCCAAGTCCCAGCGCCGCATACCCAAGTCCCAGCGCCCACATACCCAAGTCCCAGCGCCCGCATACCCAAGTCCCAGCGCCCGCATACCCAAGTCCCAGCGCCCGCATACCCAAGTCCCAGCGCCCGCATACCCAAGTCCCAGCGCCTGCATAGCCAAGTCCCAGCACCCTCATACCCAAGTCCCAGCGCCGCATACCCAAGTCCCAGCGCCCACATACCCAAGTCCCAGCGCCCACATACCCAAGTCCCAGCGCCCACATACCCAAGTCCCAGCGCCCACATACCCAAGTCCCAGCGCCCACATACCCAAGTCCCAGCGCCGCACGCCCGAGTCCCAGCGCCCGCATACCCAAGTCCCAGCGCCGCACACCCAAGTCCCAGCGCCGCACGCCCGAGTCCCAGCGCCGCATACCCAAGTCCCAGCGCCCACATACCCAAGTCCCAGCGCCCGCATACCCAAGTCCCAGCGCCGCATACCCAAGTCCCAGCGCCGCATACCCAAGTCCCAGCGCCCGCATACCCAAGTCCCAGCGCCGCATACCCAAGTCCCAGCGCCCGCATACCCAAGTCCCAGCGCCCGCATACCCAAGTCCCAGCGCCGCACGCCCGAGTCCCAGCGCCCGCATACCCAAGTCCCAGCGCCCGCATACCCAAGTCCCAGCGCCCGCATACCCAAGTCCCAGCGCCCGCATACCCAAATCCCAGTTGGAAGACTGAGCACTGATTGTGCCTCCTGTGCCTCGGCAGGGATATGGTGAACCCCTGACCTGTGGGTGGCCCTCGAGGAGTGGGGTTGGCCGCCCCTGGAATACACTGTCAGCGTTGCAAAGGAAAAACGGATTGTAGACTTTATGCGAGAGCTTCCTGGGTCCATGTGTCTCAAACATGAACATGGGACGGTGGCCGTTTCTCTACGGTATCACACTATCTGGCTGGACCATTGCTGGACGCTGTGCCAGCAGCAGAAGGGTTAAGGTTTCTCCTTTTTTTATCTGGACCCACCCAATTCCTAAAACGCAAAATTAGCATTTTTCCCACCCCAATATAATTATATGGATGTGTATTGTCTGCAGGTGTAAGGTTGACCCGACCGCCATTTTTATTTCCCCTCCGTAATTAAGCCAATGCATGGAAAGCCTATAAACCCACTCACAGACAGACTGTTGTGACCTTGTGGGTCTCAGTGTGAGGTTGGCTGCCCTGGCTTTGCAATTTGAGACATGAGTAGGTCTTCACCACACATTATTTAGGTTATAGTGGGTGAAAAGGCGACTAAAAACCCTCCCCCGTATAAAAATATTACTTGTGAGCACATTCACGTCTGTGAGTGGGTTCACTGGCTATGTTTAAAAGCTGTGTTTAAACCAGCATGCATTGGCTTAAGGGTTTTCCATGTAATGTGGTTTTGAGACAAAAGGTGGCACTGTGTGCT